>NW_024039750.1:162500-192677 GCF_016077235.1 Cyprinodon tularosa | reverse complement strand
AATTGAGCAATATATGAGAAAAAAAAAAGAACTATGAACTAGTTCATTTTTTGGTTTTGAATTATGAACTATGAACTGAACTAGTTCATTTTAAAATGTGTGAACTGAACTTTGAACTAGTTCACGTAGAAAGAGAACTCTCCCAACACTGCCCGTGACGCTGTGAGAGCTACGCAGGAAAAAAACAAAACAGAACAGGCGACATCTTGGATATAGCAACAGTGGAATCAGCGCAATGTCGGTAAATGATCAATGTCGTTTGTGCCATGAAAATGTGCGGATAAAAGGCAACATTGTGCACGCTTCTCCACTACGTCACATCCAGGAAACACCCGCCCTGCGTCCTGATTGGCCAGACCATAAATTTGGTTGGGGAAATTACTTTCAATGAGCGGTGTCCCAGATGTATGTGAGTGGAGCTAGGCGGAGCGAGACACGCCTCTGGCTGTTGTCAGGTTATTGGATCTAAGCTTCTAAGCTGATCTGAGTAAAATGTGCAGTACTGGAATTCACCAGAGAGTGGCAGCATGCATTAGCAGAGGTGTTTCCCTCTTGTTGCTGCCACTATAGCCCAGCTCAGTGCAGGTGGCTAAAATATTAGATTTTCCTCTCTTAACTCTGGCAAATAATGATCAGATGTCACCAAATCCACAGGATCTGTTGTTGATGAAGAGAGAAATAAACTCAGTTAAAGACTTGCAGGTAAATGAATTTATTCCCATGTTATGGAGGGGGAACGGATTATTTCAGGCAGCTGAAATATCCATTCTATCTTTCTCCTCCTCTTATATTTTTAGGAAATATGTGTGATATAATGTCGTATGCCTGAAATTTCTTTAATCCAGTAATCTGTCATGTTTTACATCAGAATGGGATTTACTAGGAAGTCTACACTCTCACCTTCACCCTCAGGGCTAAGCCCCCATAGATATCCACAATAAAGGCTAGATGTCTTACGGCGGAGTCTCAAACGGCATCACCGGCGGCCATCTTGCCTCAGGCAGGCTTCCTGTTGTGCTCTGTGGTACCTAATGTAAGGTGAGTGATCAGCACGAACACAAATACTCTTACCTCACTGAATTCTTGACGGATTTACAAACAGTTTGGTTTCTTACAAACATTATGAACGTGGCTATTATTCTTGATGCTTGAACATGTCGAAATTGCAGATTTTCTTGTCGAAAAATGACTTAATCGCGCAGCATAGTTGTGCATCACGGCTACTTGCGCAAGTTATCAAGTTATCAACTATTATTAGTCAATTATATAGGTTTTACTGACACCAATAACGATTGTATGACAATTAATTTTTGGTGTAAATTACAATATTTGTGGATGTGGTTGTAGTTATTAGTTGGCTAATAACAATAATCTGAGTGTTGTTGTATTTTCATTATTAGCCTAACGTTAGCTGGCTAATAACAAGAAGCTGCAAAGTGAGACCTAACGTTAGTAAGTTAGCAGCTAACGTTACAGTTTAGCTAGCTGCTAACGCTAACCAGCAACTTTACATCAGTGGAAGAGGCAGAATTTAACATGATTTCCAATCGATTTGGTCTGTCAACACATCTTACATTATGTTACAGGAATTTGCTGGGTTTATTAAAAGGAAGATGCCAGACTTTTGCTATGACATAATAGTATTACAAGACTGTTGTTGACTCAAAGCTTTTATAAGTTTGTATTAGTTTCATTTGGACAACTTAAAGATGGTGTTGTGCCAAACATTTTCAACTTTCCAGCTCATCTTCAAAGGGCATGTGTATCATTGAAATTTAATCACATATTGATAGACCAATCTTATACACTGTGAATTGTTGTTGGTCACTTTTGTTTTTGTTTCTGCAGGTTATATAATGTGTAAGCAGGAGGAGAAGATCTTCCATCCCCGTTTGCTGACATTCCTGCACTAGTACATGACCACAGCTACCTTCCTGTCCGCTTCGATGGCCTTGTGGACAACGCTCTCTTGTACATTACACAGAAGCTCAATAAAACCGTCCTTTTCAAAGGGCATTAGCCAAGCTATGTTTTTTGGGTCATTTTTTAAATCTCTGTCTTCCATGTGTATACCATCACAGTAGTGTAGGTGGGGATTTCAACATGCTACATCTATATATACTTGTGAAGGGGACTATTGTACCAATTTTAATAGCAAATAAATGTCACTTTTATAATGGTTTAAAAATAGGAACTTTTGTGTAATTACCCCTGATATATAATCCGAATAGTCTACATGAAACTTCAAAGTGTTACCTTTAATTTGAAACCTGGATTATGCTGCTACACCAAGAGGTTGCCACACAATAAGCCTTTTTTGTCAGTATTTCATATTTTATTAGAACAATAATATTCATATTATAAAAGTATGTATGTAAATATAAATAAATTAGGACTGTGAAATAATTAATCACACCCAAATAAAAGTGTTTATTTATATATATGTATATATATATATATATATATATATATATATATATATATATATATATATATATATATATATATATATATATATATATATATATATATATATATATATATATATATATATATATACATATTAAAATATATCTATATATATATAATTATGTATATATACATATTTATATATATATATATATAAATATGTATATATATACATATTTATATATATATACATATTTTTATATATATATACACATATTTATATATATATAGATATCTATAGATATATCTATATATCATGTTGCCATTCAGTACACTGAGTTTTAATAGCATATATTGATTTAACATAAATACCTTGTGCATGTGTATATTTATTGCACCTGTATGTTCTATTCAATGTTCTTTTCATATGAAATTCCATGGTTATAATTATTCCTAAGTGTGCAGTATCATAACTACATGTCTGACTTTTGTTTAACAAACCAAACAGTTTGAGAATCGTTAGACAATTGAGGAAGTTATGGGTATTTCAGTACATGCGCCTTTAAAACACAATGTTACGAATGAGCGAGCTGCCTGTGGCAAGATGGCCGCCACGTGCGGACGTCGACCCCCATTGGCCAGCAGCGCGGCCGAGTAATCTAGCCTTTATTATGGATATCTATGTAAGCCCCGACCTCCTAGAATCCTAGATCCGCCCCTGGGTGGCAGTAATGCACCTAAAGCTGTCTGTCAGCCGCCAACACCAGAAGAAGAGGAAGATGTAATCTTTAATTTGTATCTCTGGCCAAAGCGCTTAAGGGATGCGACTCAGAGGAGCAAAGCATTGCTAGGACCTTTGAACGGCAAAATTTACATCAAACAGAATGAAGATGGGACTGCCAATCCCAGCAAGGTGGTTTTTAATTGTTGTAATTTCACCAAAAGCTGCTCCAGCTTGACGAATCATTTCAATGAAAAACGTTCCAGCAGAAGCTCTAATGGAGGAGTCACTGTCCAGAACTTCTAGGCTGTTTAGGAAGATGTTTGTTTGGAAAACTTAAAGTACTGCGGCCATCCAGGATCATTGTTCCCTGCTTTAGCAGATATGAGATTAAAATGCGAATAATTAGATTCATTAATTACATATGCTGTAATTAATTAGATTTTTTTAATTATCTGACAGCCTTAATTTTTAACTTTAGGTTTGTTTTCAGCATTTTATCTTGTGCTCTTGTTTGCAACACTTTGAGATATTATCTATGTGAAATTCACTATAAATAATATATAGTCTTTTCATTCTTATTATCTAAATGTCTATTTTCATTTTTACCTCCAGCTACTTGGCTAAGAACCTATATTTCTTTGCTAACCGAACTCAAACTGCCTGTAGCACAGAAATCTGCTCATTTTAATGGGGCAGAACATGAGTGGTTTGCACTTCTTAACATTTGCACAGCAATCTTTGTAGATCAGCCGCAAACACCCACTTTTCCACACTCAGTTTAGCGTCCTTTATTTGGGATCCAGGCTCTTAGTGGTTAGAAAGCAGGGAGAATGTGTCCTGGAGAGGTCAGGAGATTGCCACCAGGAATCAGGCTGTCAGTCGGTCCCTGAGTAAGACCCTTAACCACAAAACTCCATGTGGCAGTGCACCGCTCCCTGAGGAAAACGTTAAACGATGTGAATAAATTTCTCCACTAAAGGACTTTAAAAGGATATTTGTTGATTTTTCTTACCTTACAGTCAATCCTGATCAGCGTCTGAGTTAATCTGTAGAAAAGCATCTCCACTGTAAAATGTGGTAAATCTATTGAGGACAGCATGTTTATATACCAGCAGATTTTCTCTCCAATAAAACACTATATATTTTATATAGTTATACTAAATATTTTATAACTTTCACACCAACATAAAATGCATCTTATCTCTCACTGAATGTCGACACAATTTTGCTACTTAAGACTAAACAGCTTTTAATAATAACGTCCACGTCCCGCTGGATCGTTACAAACATTAAAGGGCTGGTTATCCTCCTGCAGCAGTGAGTCACAGTGAGCTTGTTGCAGATATTTTTTATTTCTGCCCAATATTGAAGCGTCGTCTGCACTATGTTATTCCACGCCACAACGCCAGAGGGCCAATCAGGAACTAGCTGTGGCTCTAGATACGGCCGAGGCGGCGAGGAAGTGGGAGCAAGTTTATGAGACAACGGAGGGACATGAGGGCCAAAAAGGGCGGAGATCCAGGTGGGAAAAGGGTCCCAGTGTTCTCGCGCACCTCGCTCTGCTAGCTGCTCCATCTTCACCAGTTGTTTTCCACAATGGCGGTCAGACAAACAAAACAAGCCGCTAAGGAACCAAACAGGAAATATGCATAGTGTAGAGCGGATGTAGATTTGAGCAATCAGAGGCCTCCTGTCTGCGGCCACCTACAATGTGGGAGAGGTGCAGCAGAGTGTCTGTGGAGGGGGCGAGGCATATCTGCATTCACCGTGACACCTACGCAGACCACCTGGTTTCAAAATATAAATCAGCCTCAAGACGCTGCAAAGGGAGGCAAAACTTGACAACGTGAACCCACCCCACCTTTGCACCCCCCTCAGCTCACACTCTCTATTTTAAAAGCACAATCCCACAACCATGCAATTAGCCACAGACTGAAGCCTATATTCTTTACATTATTCATCCAGTAAACAAACGGATTCATGCAGATGCATCACTCCTGGCAGATCAATCAATGTAAACATGTGAAACAAAGCAGAAATGTGCTCAAATTTAAATTAAATCTTTATTAAAAGTTGCAGTTGCAGTTTTCTCTGCTAGTCCTTCATAGCTACCTATGAAGAAAGCAAAGTAGGACATTATAGAAGACGTATAACCCCTAAATACAGAGGAGGTGTTATGAGTGACATCGTAACCAGGCCAGTTTAGGGCATTGCTGAGCAACTGAGCAGAGAAAGAGACTAATGAAAGAAAAACACACAGGGAGCTTAAATAAAATGTGACTGAAGAAAATCTGACAAGGAAAACAAAGACTAACATAAAGCAGTTAACCAAAATGCAGAAATAGAACAGAAAATAATCTACAGTAAGAAGCTAAACAAACATGAGTGATACATGACAAGACCTGAACAACTAACAAAATAAAACGAAAGCCCCAGATTACAATAATATAACCTTAAATGCTCAGAAACAAAACCCAGTGGGTCATAAGAACTAATATGGATCAATTGACTTGTAATGCTATGAGGTATATGTTAGGATAATTATCATTGATGATAACTCAGTTTATTACACCTTAATATTAGCTGCCTGTTGCGTGTCAGAACTCATGTATTCCAAGTAGTTTATCTAATCAGGACAGTTCCTCTGTCTGGATTTATACAGTTATAATCTTTATTCTATACGTGGTAAAGATGTGGGAATAGAATGAGAGCGGCGTCCTTCAGCTAAGAGCAAAGTGGAATATATTGATAAGGCTGGAGCCATGGATGCCTCCTCATCTGCTAACATGAATGATGTAATGATGTAATGATGTAATGATGTGACAGGCTGGCGATGTATAAAATGCTTCTTTAACTGTTAATCGGGGTCACTTCCTGACAGCTGAGCCTGGTTGGTGAGCAGCTGCCTTCTGTAACTCTGAGCAACTTCTCTGATCTGACTAAGATTATAATTTCTATCAGAATCTGTTGTCATGTCTCCTGGTTATTTAATACATACAGTAAATGTTATTAAGTGTTATTTAAAGAGTTTGTCCTGAATTATTTCTACTCAGGAAAACAAAGCGGAGAAAGAAAGGCTTCAAGGTGCAGACGCAGAGCTTTCCTTTAGGCAAGGTAAATTTTTTTGCATAGCACAATTCAGTATAAAGACAATGCAAAGTGCTTTACATGATTAAAATATAGGAAGATAAAACAGAATCAAAGCAAGTAGGAAAAAAAAAATAAATAAAATAAAAAATGCAGAAACAAAAAAAGAGTTGGATTAAAGAAAATATGTTTTAGTTGAACTGTTTAACTAGAACAGTGGAAGGCAATCCTAAACAAATGTGTTTTTAGTCTTGATTTAAAGGAACTCAGGCTTTCCGCACTTTTCCAGTTTTCTGGAAGTTTGTTCCAGATAAGTGGAGCATAGGAACTAAATGCTGCTTCTCCATGTTTAGTTCTGGTTCTAGGTATGCAGAGCAGGCTGGAGCCCTTTAACATATATAAACAAACCAAACCATTAGAAAACTAAACTATTGAGCAATAACCCACAAACTTTGTGCACTGCAACGTTTTTGATCCATCCAAACCAGCCTTGCAGTGAGGACGGTGTGGCTGAGTGGACGTCGCGATGTGGCTGCATTTGCAAAAGCCGGCGCATTAAAGGTCTGATATTTCTATAATCAGGTGTATAAAAACACCTGATTATTTATATAAAACAATTTCTCATTAAGACTATTTGAAACACTTTATTTTAACTATTTTCAACTGTAACAAAAATAAATGGAACCTGTAACAGTGATTGCAATGATAGTTTCAGAAATTCTATCATTTATATAATTAGAAGTCGCAGTTTAGTTTAGACTTTTGCATTTAGTTAGAGGCCCAGTTTAGTTAACCCTTAAATGTAGCAGTTCATATTTCTGGGATTATAATATGAATGTTTTGAAGTAAAGCTATTGACTTAATCATAGTAAGTATTTGGAATTGTGCTCAACAACAGTAATCAACATATAGAGAGATATCAATGCAAAATAACTATATAATTATGAGTAAAAGACTTGAATGACACTGGAAACAACTAATAAACATCCTTACAAATATACATTAATGACTATATGAAAAAGCATTTTATAGCAATAACACACATAACTTCAATGTGTGTCCTGTATGGAGAAATGAGTCACATGATGTGATTTTGACCACTTCTTCCACACAAACTTTCATTAAATTTTTAGGTCCTTTTAATGCAATCAGCTTCAGTTCTTTCTTTACTTTCTTTTATTATTGAATATCAGTTAAATGAATGGGACATTTAGTAGTTTTTACCACTCGAAAAACAATTAAATGTCTCCTTGTTCTATTATTGAGATGATTGACTTGCTCGCAAATCCTCACTTATTTCATCTTCAGACGTAGATATTAGACAGATCAAACTATGGTTTTCACTGCCTGCAAAGTTCACTTTCAGTAGGATCTATTTATCGTTATCATTTTTATTCCATATCCATTCACTAGCCTCGTGAGACCATCCTGATCTCGTGAGCTTTCAAGATTTAACTCGCAGATCAGTCTGGAGACTCTCCGTTAAAGAAAATTTGGAGCCGTTCACCAAACAAACGTCCAATCAGCGTTGGCTTTGAGGCGGGTTGAGGTGTGACGCAACGAGAAGCGCGACAGTTCAGTCTAAAGAACATGGCGGCTTCAGCCGATGAAGCTAGCGTTAGCGTGGCTATCGAGCAAGTTTTATGGGAATTACAGAGTATTTCTTCACTGAAAGAAGAGCAAAACACTGCTCTGGAGGCTTTTCTCAGAGGAAAAGATGTTTTTGTTCTTCTCCCGACTGGTTTCGGCAAGAGTTTGATCTATCAATTGGCTCCTCTTCGTCGTCGCTCTGTTAGTACGTCATATGCTTCGTTGATCTGATTGGTTTATTTGGCCCGTCTATCACCAACATAGGCCAATCAGCTAACCAGTATTTTCGCCCCTTCCCAAAAATTACTTCTACGGAAGGTTTCCAGATGGATATGCGGAGCAAATCCATCTGGCGGAGTCAGGTTACCTATTTAGTGCCATGTCATCCAAAGAGCTCAGCTTTGGATTCATCTATGTATGTTACATTCATCCAGTAATTCTTTGTCTTTTTCCAATCTTCTTCAGCAAAACCCAATCCAATCCAATCCAATCCAATCTTCTTTTAAATAAGTTCCAGCAGAGGAGTGCTGTGCAGAGAACAATGCTAAAAACTTTCATGGTAAAACTGAACCTCACATTTCCAGACCTTTGTAATTCTCCCTCCGGGTGCTTTTATGCTCTCCGGTATTTTTTTAGACTTAACTTTGACCTCAGAGTCAGACATTCGTCAGCCGTTATCCTTGTTTGTATTGAAATGATGCTTCTTCTAATCCCAGATTATGACTTATTGGATCTTTAGAACCATTTAAACTGAAGATATAATGATGCCTTTAGAGAGTTTTCCCACAGAGAAAATAATTATAAATGCCTCTTTGGTTTCACCAATCGAACCACTCTGTGCAATAATTTCATAAAATATAAGGTTATCAATTAATGATGAGCCATCTCAGTTTGCTTTACATATAGCAGCCTTATTTTATTCCCTGCCTGACTTTTATCCTTTTTTTTTTACTATGAACAGATAAAGTCTTACTGAGATAAAAATCTCTTTCCCAGAGGAAACTTTCAAGGTCTTTATCCCAATTGCTCCTCATAGTTCAACATTTCTTATTATTTATTCTCATTTCTTGATGTTCAATGTTCTATAATCCATTTCTTGTCATTATAAATACTTCAATGAATTTCTATAGTTTACAGCATGGTTCCTGCACCTCCTGCTGCAGGAACCATGAGGGCCGCTGCCAATCGGCAGTATGGAGTACCAGGCCTTCTTAGCATCCGTTGGGGGAAATCTCCGAGCAGAATGATGGACTCCTCTTCCATGTGGTTTGGACGGTCATGGACGGTTCGCTGCGGAACATCTGCTTTTCAGTAAACCCTCCGTTTATATGGTGACAATTTTATCCATCATATCAGCTGTCATCCCCTGTGATGGTGCATCAGCAGAGTCATGATCGGGACTCCCTTTTTTATATCTGAGAGTCAATGGTGCGTCTGTTCCATGACTGAGATGGCTATAAATAAACTTCTCCCCCACCGGTTGTGTGTGAACTCACCTCACCTGAGTATCTGCTGCATCTACGTACCTCCAATAATCCCAGGAAGAGGAAAAAGAATAGATGTTCCGGCATTGGAAAATGGCTGAAATGGCCGTGTCTCCTGTTCAGGTAGAGGGTGCTACAGGTGGCTAACATCAGCCCCCCCAGCAGAACACAGATTGGCCACCCCCTCCCAACCGCTTCTACAGGGAACTCCTGTGAGACATTTGGAGTCCCCCGAACCCCCCCCCGTCCCCAAGCTGCCTGATCCATTGGCCTTGACCATTGCTTCCACCTTACTGCTGGGGGCCACGTCGTGCCCCCACGCCATGTCTGCAACCAATTCTGCTGCAACCAGCTGAGAGAACCATGACATCATCATCAAGTGGCATTGGATATAAAGTAAAGATTAAGATTTCTCATTAAATGAGCTGATCTCCAGGAAGAATCTAGGCTTTCTGTTTCTCACAGAGACATGGCTGACAGAAGGGAAGTTCATCCATCTAAATGAACTCTGCTCTGCTGGCTCCTCCATTGGGGGAACAGCCCGCCCCCGCCACCGAGGTGGAGGACTCGCTGCTGCGTACCGGGACAGATACACATGCAGAGTGATGAGTACTGATGAGTACTTTACCTCCTTTGAATCCCAAGTGAATAAAATTGGTTCTTCTAACCCAGTTTATTGTATATTGTTCTATCGCTCCCCTGGCATCTTTTTAAATAATTTTAATTATTTTTTATCTTCTTTAATAAAACTGTAAAATATTAATTCTTAGGAATTTTAACCTCCACATGGACAATGATACATCAAACTCAGCAATGGAGTTTTTATCATGACTGAATCTTTTAACTCTAAGCAGTGTGTAACATACCTACACATATAAAGCGCCATAATTTAGATCTAGTCTTTTATTTAGGTCTGCATGTTCATGTCCAAATCAGCGTCACTGCTGTTTGTTCTTTGACTTGTTCTCTCCTCCTGAACCACAGCTGTTAAACCTAAAGCCACAGACGCATTATGACGTAGAATACGTCTGATAGATTCTGTGCCATATTTGAACCACAAACTTCTTAATGCTGAACATTTTATGCAGTCATTGCGCAGCCATCTTAGATTAGTTAGCATTCCTCAAGTCTAACCGTCTGTCGCCAGTAAAGCCCTGTCCTTGGATCAATGAGCATCCTCAATCACAAAAAAACTGTTGAGAAACTGACTGTAGAGTGTAAACATCTGAATAATTTCTTTACTCACACTGGATTCCCATAAACTCCACATAAACTCTAAACTTTGAGTCCTTACCTTTGGAGCCCTGCATGGAGAGGCTCCCTCTTAAATCTGCTGGTTTCAGCCTCACCTTCCTGCCGGCAGTCTGAGATCTGCTGAAAACAACCCGTTAAGGCCCCGTCCACACGAAGTCAAAACGAACACGAAACGCTGATATTTTCCAGAACGTTTGTCGTAAAGACGGAGACGTAAAATAAATGTGATCGACCACACGAATGCATGAAAACGCTGCAAAATGTATGCCAGGCCTGTACGTGGCGCTGTGGTGCCAAAGCAAAAATAGGTGAAAACAGGCAACGAAATGTTGGGCATGCGCACTAATATTTATACATGGTTGCCCTGCGGGTCCATTTTGGTGGTTCAGTCAAATTCAGGTGCTGAACTATGTGGTCGATATTGCTCTGTTCTTCCTGGAGATATTCCAGAAGAAGAAGATTCTGTTGTAAGCCCGACAGCAGGGTGAGTAGCATGAGCAGCAACCATTCAACACAGTACGGCGCCATTGTTGTTGTGATACTGTGTCGCGCATGCGTGTTTAGAGGCGACGCTATGACGCATTAGAGCTTAAAGATGGAAACACGAAAACGCTGTTTCAAAATCTTCCCACTCTGAAGGCTGAATAAAAAAAAGATCGTTTACAGACCCCCGAAACGCCGGCTTCGTATGGATGAGAGGCTGGTTTGGTGAAACATTTGTGCGTTTAGGCCAGGGTTCGGCTACGTGTGGACAGGGCCTAATTCTCCTTTAAACCTGTTTTAGATGAGAGGTGATAGTTCTTTCCAAGCCGTCGACTGTGGAATGCTCGACCACTTTACCTGCTGAACTCCATGGATGATTTAATAAAAAACAAAAAAAAAAAAGATTTTTTAACCAAGCTTTTTAGACATTTTATCAAGTGGCTGCTATGACTGTATTTATTTTGTCTATATGTATTTTAAATTGAGCTGTTTTGTATTTTATGCCTCATATTATACACCACCTGTGACATTTGTATAAGTAAGGTGCTTAGTAAATAAAGCTTACAGCAGAGCTGGAGGAGGTGCCTACGGAGAGGGACGCCTCCTGCAACCCGGTCCTGGATGACGCTGGAGATGACGCCATAAGACTACATTCAAAAATGCTGGATTTAAAATGGGGCCTTTCTTAATAATCAAACCAATTTTTTATCTTTAGGGAAATTTCCTCTACCTGAATGAAAATGAAGAGGAATCTTTATTATGGATGCAATTAAAATGAATAATTCAGTCATGAAAGCGCTTCCCTTAACCCACCGATGGGTGTGTGGTCTGTTCATGTGTTCATGCTTGAATCAGAGTGACACAGCCAGACAAATAGGCAAATCAGGGGGTCGGAGGTGCAGCAGGAGGAGAAGGGGAGGGTAGGAGACAAATCTTTAATTACTGAACCTTGTCTTTCAGATGAAAAAGCTGAAAATATTTTAGCCTTACCCAAAAAAACCAACTAAGAACAAAAAAATACCAATCATATACTGCATCACTTTAATACCTATTAGTTTGGAGTTTTAACCTCCTTAAATATAATATTTTTATTCTATTTTTTAAGCTGCTTTGATTGGCTTAAATTATTGTATTTTGTATATTGATTTGAACCTTTTCCTACCACAAGTATTAGCCTTTTACTTTGACAAAATATCCAGTGTAAAGTGGGTCAGCTGAGTGCATAACTTTGGTTTTTAATGTGTTCTTGTGTTGTCCACTAGTGGGCAGTGGTGTTAGAGGTGCTAAGCTACTTTGCAGAGGCTCTGCACTATAGTTGATATATGGCTGCTGCAGGAAACCCACTAAGTGCATCTCAAGGTTCATTGAACGAGGGAATAAGTCCTGTAATTATAACCCAGAGGCTGCGTTGGACACAAACATGTTCAGGTTCGATTGGCCTCTAACTTCTAGTATTTTATCTTCTCAGTAACAAGACTGTAAACATTGTATGTGTTTGATTTCATAATGAAGTTCCAAAAAATAATAATATAAACTCTATTAAGTGCTCAATGCTACTGAGGGCAAACATGGACTTTCTGATGCATCTTTACATTTTGACTGCAAAGGAAAGTTTCAGCAACATTTTTATAGTTATATATATACTTTTTTCTGCATCGACACCTTATCAGTGTTACTAATAAATACAAATTAATGAAAAATGGTTGTTTATACTTTTTAAAACTGTCTGAAAAATGGGTCGATGTTTTGTAATCAGTGGGTGTTTCAGTCCAGCCAAAGTCCAGCCTCACAACAATTAGCTGTCGCACTTGACAACATTTTAAACTGTCCAGAGCTGCTGGGGGGGGGGGGGGGGGGGGGGGGGGGGGGGGCGCCTGTGTGTGCAAAGGAAAGAAGCAATCTATTTCATGGTATAATGTGAAGACCAAAAGGAGAACAATCTACTTTAACATATCTATTCATGCAGATGCCTTAGCTGACCTGTTCTATGCTCTATTTATAATTGGGTGTTTGGATAGTTTTAGTATTTTTCAGCCATTTTAACATCCAGCTTTTAGTAAAGCTGCTCAGCACCTTTGAGCCAAAGAGATGATGTCAATGCGCACGGTAGATTTAGGAGAAAAGAAGTCAATAGACGCCCATTACAACAATCTCTACAGTGAAGTTATGATAAATTATTCATAGTTATTAATCCGTCGCAAAAAATGCAAACACCCTCTTCAAATATTTACTAATAATAGCCATTTGTTGACCCCAGCTTCTTTTTTTAAATGTTTCTCTCCATCAGACAGATTTGGAGAACTCTACCTGCTCCGTTCTCCTCGCCGTGCATTATGGCCACTAAAACCTGGATTCAGCCTAGTTTGTTTCAGCTGCAGTTTAAACTTTTTAATTATTGCTAAGCCTGCAGATGTGTTCAACCTTTAGGTGAATCGCTGCTGATTTGTGTCCATCCACTAACTTAAGTTTAGCTTTAAAATGATTTATCACACATATAACTTGGGCTTACAGTTCCTCAGTTATTCGCTTTTCCATTTGGTTATGTTCAATATTTAGGTGGGTTTTAATACATTTGCTTTTACACATATATTTATTTATTTGCATTTTTCATAAAATTTATAATTCACGAAAGTGGGAATCCAAGATCTTTACTTTAAAAAGTAAATATTACAATTTATGAGGCTTGTTAGATTTGTTTTACTGTAAATTTTGTGACTTGGTTAAAGTACTAAATAAATATCACATAATGGGGAAAAAAATTAAAAAAAATAAAGCAGCGATTATGATACTGTAATAAAAAGCATAAATTAATAGGAGGGCTTTCCCTTAATTTTCTACAGAAGGAAAAATAAAAAGTTTTAAATTGCCGAGGTTGGAACTGCATGAACAGTCTTTGCAAAGTGTCATATTTATTCATATATGAACAAAAGCTGCAGTCATTTCTAATTATTCTGTTAAACAACCTGAGTAAAACCTTTTTAGATTTTATAGTGATAATAAATAAATATAAATCAAAGATATTTTTTGAGAGAACGGTTCCAGAGCTCATCTAATGCACCGTTATAATCCACTGTAGCTCTGCTCACAAACAACAACCCTGAGGCCAAATCTGAAAAATCCAGCTTGCAGAAATCTTTCTCTGTTGTCCTCAGTGAGCAGCAGATTGAACGCTCACATATGCAGCCCAGTTACTCTGTAAACAGCGCTCAATCATGGCTGTTAAAGGAAATGGTTTGTTGTCGTTCCCTCTTAATTGGAAGTGTGTCACTTCCTGTGGAAAAATGAATCAAAAAGCAACCTGCAGATCTGAATTGGAGGAGAATGTCTCCACTGCAGCAATGGTGCATTTTACGTATGATTGTAGGTTTCTGCAGCTCAGCCCTCCCTGACCCACAATGCCACTTATTACAGCCCCCCCCTTCACCCTCACCTCCACCTCCAACCCCCAAAAGCTAGACTCTTTGTCACCGTGGTGATTGGTAGACTAAACAGCGTGCAATATTCACCAGATCCTCGTCCCGCTGGATCATTACAAACATTAAGACGATACAAAGGGAAACAAAACTGCTGACCCCGCCCCACCTTTGCACCCCCCCAGCCTCCTCACACTCTCTATTTTAAGTGCACAATCCTGCAATCATGTGACTACACACACACACACACACACACACACACACACACACACACACACACACACACAGACTGCAGCCTATATATTCTTAACATTCTTCATCCAGTAAACAAACGGAGTCCTGCAAATGCATCACTCCCAGCAGACAGACCACGTTAGGAGGGTTGGGAATGTTTACACGCTCCTGTCGCCCTCTGAGGCTTCATCTGATCCAAGATGGACCTTTAAGAGGAAAATAGAGACAATGTTCAATAGCCAGTAGATGTGAACTGATAACACCAGAATAAGGAGTTCTGTCCTTTATTCTACGTGCACCTTAGAAGCTGATTTTTTACACTTCAAATGTAAAAAATAAGCAATCAAACATATTTTAAAAGGTCAGATTCATTTCTGCAAAGTGACCAAGAAAACATTTCATCTTTTAAAAAGCATGTTCTCATTTTATTTTATTTATTTTATTCGGCAAAGGTTTAATAAAAGCCAATAATACAATTCAAAGGGAGAAACTTTAAAGCTTTTTTTCTCTCGAAATATTTGCTTGGTGATTCTATTTTTAATTTTCTGCCCTCTAAAAACATGGATTATGGATCAGAAGAAAGCACAATAACGGTCTCTCTCTTTGGAGAGTTTTACAGTGGATTATCTAAATGCAATAAACAACATTGAATATTATTCTGGGCTAATTAAACTATATCTGTACCTCACAAGCTTCTAAAATAGGCATTTAATGCTGATTCCATGTTCTCAGACATGCATATATATGTTTAACATTTATCAATGTAATCCGGAATTTGTATCTATTTTAGTGTTTTTATTTAGAAGAACAATTCTGAGACTATTTTGAAAACTTTACAAAATCTGGTTCCATATTTGCATGAAAAATAATAATAAACAAACAATATCTTAGCAGCTATTTCTCTTTGTGTTTCAACTGAAACTGTCTTTTATTTCTGCAGCACATTTGATTTATAACATGTAGTAAAAATCTGACTGACTCTATTTCAAGGCAACACGTAAAAATTTAAATAAATGAAAAAAAATGTTTATGTTTAAATATTTGAGGTGAAAAAAGGAACAGAATATCTACTAATTATTTTCTTTGCAGGTGACCTGTGTGTAGTTGGAAATAATAACTGCTATCAGGAAATATTTATTTTCTACATATCCTAATGTTCCAATATTTTATAAGGTCCAATGAAGGTAATTCCAATGAATATGATTTTTGTCCTGCTAATTTTCCCAGTTAACAAAACATTTCATGTGTTTTAGGATTACCTTTCTAACTGACTGAATAGCAATTTAGAGTTCTGAGAGTTTATAACGCTTACAGATGTATAAAAAGTCTTTAAACATGTTCACTGTAGAAAAATCTCAAACTAAAAGTTTGAAAAGTCTTAGTTTCATTCTCATGACAGATATTTTTCACAATAAATGTTATTGGGACTTTCAAAAGGTGAAATGATGATCCCAAAAATATGATCACATCACTAATGAAATAGGCTACCTAATCATGAAATAAATTCAACCATTGATTGCTAAAGCTTTGAGGTGAGGAAGAAGAATAAAAGAGGACAAAGTTCTGTATCGGTATCCGTAATTGAGTGATTTTATAAAAACTTTACAGTTATTTGAGTATATGTTAAAAGATGGTGAGTTCGCCCCCTCTGGTGAACAGCAGTACTGTGGCTCTGCATGGAGAAGAGGAAAGCCTCCAGAATGTGCAGCTGGGACTGAACAGGTCTTTTGTTCAGAGGCGTAATGTCTCTGCTAACCCTTGCTCACACTGGCTCCGGTGCGGTTACCGAGCCGACGGAGACCGCAACTCCCGCACACCCCCTCTCACACCGCCCTTTTGACTACGGTGCGGTGCGGCTCTGCGGCTCCGGCAACAGGTCCGGAGATTTAACAGAAGTTCACTTGAGTTCACGTAACTTCACGCGATAACACGGCCCAAATAAGGATATTTGCGAGAGCTTGTTGCGGAGGGCTCCGGCACGCCGCAAGGATAGCTTTCTTGCGGAATTTTCTGCAGCGCCGGAGTGTCTCGGTAACCGCAGCCGGACAGCTCAGCAGCCGGTGAGAGAGGTTTACGTCTTTTTAATGACTTGGAATCACTGCGGCGCCGCACCCACCGCACCGCAACGGTAAGACCGGAGTCGGTGTGAGCCTGGGGTCAGAGAGTCATAACAACTGAAGTTATTTTGAATGGAGAGTCTTATCTTCAAAAGGAAGGCCGAGCGGTGGTGCCTTTTCATTCCTCGGGTAGATCTCAGCTCCTTGTTTGTTGAAAACTTCCCCAATATTTACTCTTTTCTTATTCCGTTGCCAATCAGACTTGAGTTTGGCCTTTTTTATGGTTGAAGACAGAAATGTGTTTTTCTACTGTGGAGTCTGCGATGGATCTTTGAGTCATTTCCACACATTTCCACAAACCGCTGCCTGCTTGCTAATGCAGAAAAGGTGGCAGAGACTCATCATAGCAGCCTGGTTAACGAGAGTCTGCACCGTGCGTCACCCTTCTAATTTGGCCCACATTGTTCTCTAATCAACTGACTGCTGTAGAGAAAAGCTCATTCAACACAATTGACAACTTTAGGGGGAAGTTAACCTTAAACAAACTCTATTGTCCTGCTGCACACAGTATATACAAAATAAAATGTCGATGCGTACAGCTTTTCAACAGTGAATGAGCAGCTCAGCAGTGAAATGAACATCTCCATTTATTAAGTGAATGAGAGAAACAGTGCAAAAGGCATTAATGTGGAAGCTTCGGAGCTTAAAATCAAATAAAATATGGTGCAAAATGCAGCAGAAACTCTGAGTTAAATTCTATTTAAAGGGTTTTGAAAGTTTGCCATGTGATGCAGAAAACAAAACCTTTAAAGCGCTGATGACACAATATTAACATTTTATATTATTATTATTTATTAATATTATTTTATTATTTAATGAGACCAAAAGGTTAATAATGCTGATCAATGTAATAATTTAAAGTTTGCCAGATGAAATAGTTTTGATCCAAAAAGCCATTCAGAGGAGCCCAGCATCCCTCAGTGACTGAGGGAGGAAATGGGCGAGCGGCTGAAGTTTTAATGGATTCTGATTATTTCTACATGTCGGGTCTCAGCTTTTAGATTCAGCCTAAGGATGGCATGGCTTCCTCAAGCCGGGCGTACACTGTGCGATATTTTCAATCATTGCACGTAGTTATAGCTCACTCTGTATAATGAAACCACAGGTTTTAAAAGTTCTCAGCTCACCATGTTTGTTCTCACACTGTGCGACCCGACGCTCTGATGCGATCTCATGTTCGAACATGTTTGATTTTCTCCTGACCTTACGATTCCTGATGGAAAGGTGGTCGTTAGAGGCTGATCGCCCCTCGTTAGGGGGGCGAAAGCATCACACCTTAGGTTGAACCTTAAGGTGTGATGCTTTTATATTCCTCAGCTTCTCTACCTGAGCTTGAACTGGCTGATGACTAAAACACACAAACCAATTCCAGACTAGATGTTCTGGAACAATCATTAATATTTCCATCCATCTCCATGATGGAGCGTTCTGCTAGCTACAAAAGTGTTCTACCTCTGACATCACACAGAGACGGGTTATTACTAGCTGTTAATCAGAGTGCCGCTGACTAAATGTAGGATATTTGTGTTAAAAATGAGACGGTCAGCAGCAATTCACAACACATGTCATCTTATGGCACTTTATAGATCTAGATCATCCAGATCATCCAGTCAGATTGATTCAAAGTTTTCTATCTAAGGAAAACCAGCTGATTGCATCGACTCATTGACTCTTCAGCAATCCCTCACACTAAGCATGCTTGTAGCGACAGTGGAGAGGAAAAACTCCCTTTTAACAGGAAGAAACCTCCAGCAGAACCAGGCTCAGTGTGAGCGGCCATCTGCTGAGGCCCACTGGGGTTCAAGGAGACAGAAGCAGACATAGAAAAAGAAGCATAGATACAAAAGGCAACCAGCTCCACAGGCGGCCCCGTCCAGGAAACACACAGCCAGGCAGACGAGCTCCGAGCCAGCTCCCATGTCAGAGGATGAAGAGAGCACATCCAGTTAGTCACAGTCAGAGAAACAGGACTACACTGGAAAACAGGCCAAGCTCCAACATCTAGAAACAAAGGTGTTGATGGTTTGTGCCTGCTGGATTTATAGTGACTTAGAACCATTGGTAATTCCTGCTGCATGATTTTAATGTAAATTGTGTCATCTTTCATGGTGTCCATGTTCTTTATAGTTAATGAACATGGAAAGTTAATGGAGGTAGTCACATCTAATTAGATAAAGTACATTAGTTAATTGTCTAGAATTATTATAAACGTTTTGCATAGTAAAGCTAAAGAAAACATGAAGAACAGAAAGACAAATTGGATTCAACCATCCCAGTGTCGTGATCTGGCCTGTTTGCTCTCCCTTAATTAGTCATTCCTCTCACCTGTCGTTTTCCCTCCCTGCCTCAATTGTAATTTATTCCTCTCACCTGTTTCCTCTGGTTTATATTCAGTTCAGCCTGAGCATTCAGTGCCAGATCATTATTGTCTTTCTATTAGCCTGTCTGTTATTTTTATTCCATGGTTCATGTCCTGGATCCTAGGAGGGTTTTAGTGTTTGTCTCGTCTCCTGATCGCCCACTGGAATCCCTTGGATCCCAAGCAAGCAATGGTCATGGATCCACGTAGGGCTTACTAATGGAAATGTCGTGAAGGCAAATAGATCAGTAGAAAATGTTTTAATGTTGGTGCTGGAAGGAAAAGGAAACAAAGGAATCAAGCAGATAAAGGTAATTTATTTTATGATCTATCAAAGCAGTTCTCCTGTGAGACTCAAAGGGTCGGGTATCATTTTTAAACTCATTTTAAACTCCTTAAATAAGCTCAGAAAATATTATCATCCAGTTCTTTATCTAAACCCCCTCAGCTGTAGTTGCAGTCGTCCTAAGAATTAGCTCGCTTTTTTTTTTACACTTTGAAATACATATTAATGTAATGAATTATAAATATGTTTTATTGGTAGTACCACATTTTTTTATTCTAATTAAATCATTTAGATTAAATTAGAAATAAATCTACATCCAGGCCTGGATGTACAGCTATTCAGGTTCATTACATTTGATCAGTTAAATAGAGTTTAGTTTTTCTAGATATACTAAGTCTGGTTATCCTGATATCATAGTAAAATATGTTTATTGAAGTAAAACCCTGAAGTGTTATAGAAAAAGCATAAATAAATATAATAAAAAACATCTATCTTTAATTGTCTGTATCAGTATTTCACCAACATGTTGAAATGCTTTTGCTCCAGGAAAGCAGCAGTATGTTGCAGCTTTTTATTCTGTTCTCAGAGGGCCACTTGCTTTAAAATGGATAGTTTTGGTGCCCCACTTTGAATGAGATAAGATAAAATAACACTTAACTGATTGCCACAGGAACATGCTACAAGTGGGCTCTTATATCTTGAAAGCAGGGAGTTTCTATCATGAACTTTCTTTCTTTTTTTTAGCTTGAGATTGAATAAAAGGCAAACTGAGTCTCTGGGGGGGTTTAGATAAAGATTTCAGGGACTATGTCGACCCAGAGCCAAACAGATTCTGTTATATTCAGACATGTCATGTGATTATGTGTCATGTTGGAGTCCCTGCAGCCCCTGGATTAAAACCAACTGACCGTTTTCTACCTAGACTCTGCATCAGTCACACAGATATACACCACTTCCTCCATGCACACATGCAGAGAGAAACATTGTCGTCTTCATCAGTCAAGTCCTGTGGCCGATGAACTTCCATCGTCTCCAAGGTTGATAACAAGCCTCTTAAGCTTGGCGGCCGATCAAGCTCAAAGAAGGGAGAGATAGTGGTGCAGAACAAGAAGTCTGCCCATGGATGTGTAGAGCTCTCCTTCCTCTTCATTTTCAATTTTCCCTTATCTTCCTCTCTCCACAGGGGGAGGCTGAGGGAGGCCTAATAGCTTAGAGGAGGAGGAGGAGGAGGAGGGTGGGGTTAGGCCTCCTGACTCTCTAGAGTCTTTTTACATACCAGTCATTCACTTCAACTGGGGAGAGAAAAACACAGAAAACATGCTGATTAATCATCCAGGGTCACACAACTTCCATGTTACCCTGGAAAACAGAGAAATAAAAAGATGATCCGTCCCAGACGTTAGCCTGGTCTTTGATGTCCATGCCACCAGACAAGATTAAACCCAAACAAACAGAAATTAGGAGCCGCTGCTGCGTTTCTGTGTAACGAATTTCACCCGCCGCTCCAACATGGCCGACTCACCGACAAATCTGCTCTTTCATAATCTTTGGCACTGAACGCTGAACATTTCCTCTTGAAACGTTCTGTCTTTCACAACTCATTTTTCCGACATTATTCCTAAACATTCCCTTTTACCAAGCGCTCACAAGCCTTTTGGACCCATTCCACCACAATGATATAATGTTGGGAAATTGAGAGCGCGGTAAGAGCAGAGATAAGCGGAGCATGAATGAGTCAAAGAGCGGAGGAGACGAAAAGATCTGCAGCCACACTGAGCAATGCCTCAAGATAAATGGTAATTACGTGCTCGCAGTGACAAAGATAGCATTCTGATCGTTTGCAGGCTGAGACTTTATAGCTCAGTGTCTAATTTCTACAACACACAAAGTGAGAGGTGGTGTAGTAAATCAGGTTTATTGGAGAAAGTCCTTCTTCAGCAAAGGCGCATTACAAACCGCTGCTGTAAGGAAAATAGGAAATAGGTCACATTGTGGAAAATGGCTTCATCCTTCATTAGGATAATTTCCCACAAGCTCCGTGATTTCAGACTAAATGTTTACAGGTAAGAGAGATTTCCCTTATCTGAGAACATGCAACTCCTCTGATTCAGCCAAGCCACAAGTCAAAGGGACCAATTTTAAAAACTCTGCAGGAAAGAACATTTTATTTATTTATTTAGGGTTTTATTGAAATTTATGAAACTGTCAAATCATCATTATAGGCATCTACATAACTGGTGGATCAGGGTTAGATCTGTGGGAATTTGCACTGTAAAAAAAATCTTTTAAAAAACAGGAAAGTTCCTGAATATTAGCAGGTATTTCTACAGATTTTTTACTGTATTAAAAAAATATAACATATTGTTTTTTTTATAGATTTTTTTTTTCTCTAAATGTTTCTCAGGTGTAAATTACTTTCAAATGTTGCCCGTTATCGTCGGTAGAGTCGTCATATCTCTTTCCGTACAAACATGAAAAATTCCTTCCTTCTTTATGCTGCGAATTTGACAACATTTCTTACAATGTGGGCATAAAACCTAAAATCCATATAATGGACCAAATTAAACATCTTTGATCAATGAACTTGAAATTTGCCCTAAAGCCAAAAGCCAAGCTGTAATATTTATTGCTTTTGTTGATATTAATTGTCAGACAGGTTGTTTTTGTTAATTTCATTTTCTATCATGTTTATTATTCAGCTGTGCTGCTGCCATCAACACCTTTGTTTCTAGATGTTGGAGCTTGGCCTGTTTTCCAGTGTAGTCCTGTTTCTCTGACTGTGACTAACTGGATGTGCTCTCTTCGTCCTCTGGCATGGGAGCTGGCTCGGAGCTCGTCTGCCTGGCTGTGTGTTTCCTGGACGGGGCCGCCTGTGGAGCTGGTTGACAGTTGCCTTTTGTATCTATGCTTCTTTTTCTATGTCTGCTTCTGTCTCCTTGAACCCCAGTGGGCCTCAGCAGATGGCCCCTCACACTGAGCCTGGTTCTGCTGGAGGTTTCTTCCTGTTCAAGGGGAGTTTTTCCTCTCCACTGTCGCTACAAGCATGCTTAGTGTGAGGGATTGCTGAAGAGTCAATGAGTCGATGCAATCAGCTGGTTTTCCTTAGATAGAAAACTTTGAATCAATCTGACTGGATGATCTGGTTGAACTGGATCTATAAAGTGACCTGAGATGACATGATGTGAATTGGATCTATAGAAATAAACTGAATAGAATTTATTATTCATGCATTACTTGCACCCTCAGAATCAAGGCCTATTCTTATGTAGCGCTGTTTCAATCAAAGCGCTTTACACTCAATCAGTAATTCACCCATTTACTCACACACTGATGGTGGCGAGCTATATTATAGCAACAGCTGCCATGGGGCTCGCTGACAGAAGCGAGGCCGCCGTATGCAGGCGCCATCGGGTCCTCTGACCGCCATCAGTAGGCCATGCGGGTGAAGCGTAACGCCTAAAGACACGACGTTGAAAGTCGGAACTGGGGTTTGAACAGAAGACCCTTTGAGTCCATATAGATAGATGGGTGCAGATCTGTTCCACCTGTCATGTTAAAAAAGTTTTCAACTATATAGACCAGTTAAATAAATGGAGATCAGTGGATTTTATTCTGTCGGCTATTTATTTAGTATTTATTAAGTAAATAGGAAACAAGATTTTCACACCATCTCACCAGGATGATGGTCTGCCCTGGTCTTTCCTTGACAGAGTCGTCCCTTTATGTAAAGTAGTCAGAGTCAAAACAAATTACAGACACTTTGGTTAAACAGTAACATGTTATGAACCAGGAGAAAGAATCTGGCTAGTTGTGGGAATAATTGTGTCTTTTCTACACGCTCTCTTCTCATTCAGGCATTTTGTGGCCTTGCAGGTGAAACAAACTGAGTAAAAACATTTTTCAGTGAGTAAATAGCATAAATCAATATGAAAGTAAAAAATGAATAGAAATCTAAATTTTCCGACCACACTGTTGGATTCAGAAAATGTAGATTTGCAAATAAATAGAAATTGAGTCTACACAGGAAAGAGATTCAAGCAGCTTCTGCAGGAGCGGAAGAAAAAGCCCAACCCAACTTCAAGCTTTCCTTCCCCGAATCCCCTCCTGCAGCCGTCCTTTATTAACAAAACATGACACATGGTTACAAACAGAGTATTGTTCTGACAGAACAATTAATCAGTTCATGAAGACAGAATGCTCCATCAGAATGACAAGGCAGGAGGGTCTCCTGACTGAATCATGAGACAGGAGTGGAGCATCCCCTCGCACAAATGTTTTATAAGCACACATTAATTTTATAATCATCATTGAATAAACCTGACACACACACCACATCTCAATGGTACTCAATGTCCACTGGAGTAATCTGAGCTCGTTGTCATGTTAAAGAAGAGAGTGTAAGACTCCAAACTTTATCCTGCTGTAAGCCGATTTTAGGAGGTTAGAAGATTTTGGGCATTAAAGGAATAGTACACCCAAAACATGATTATCCTTCATTTTCTACTCACCCCCATGCTGAACAACACTCTGGAGTACTGTTTTGATATCTCAAATGCATCTGGAGATCTGGGAGGCTTCTTGCTGTCTGCTGACATTCAAATAATGGAGGTCTATGGCGCCCGAGGCAGAAAGGTCCATAAAAGTCCACAAAAAACGTGTCAATATTCCTCCATACTGCTCGTCCAATGTATTCCAAGTGTCCTGAGTGGGTAGCGTCCAGAATTTACTCGAAACGAAGTCATTTAGAATGTTTTTAGAGCATAAACAGTAGTGTATAGGATTTCCTAAAAGCGCGTTCACGACGCTACGGAAACCACGGCAGACCAAACCAGATGAAAGTGCGCACTCAGCTCGGCAAAGAACTCATGCTCTTCCTCAACACTGAAGTCCTCAGACATTTTTCTTTCGTTGTTTCTTTCTTTGCACAGGTAAACAGCATATTTCTTCTTCTACGCTTGCATTATCGGCAGAGCAGACGCTGAATGCGCACTTTCATCTGGTTTGGTCTGCCGGCTTCCGTAGACTCGTGAACGCGCTTTCAGGAAATCCTATACACTACTGTTTATGCTCTAAAAACATTCTAAATGACTTCGTTTCGAGTAAATTCTGGATGCTACCCACTCAGGACACTTGGAATACATTGGACGAGCAGTATGGAGGAATATTGACACGTTTTTTGTGGACTTTTATGGACCTTTCTGTCTCGGGCGCCATAGACCTCCATTATTTGAATGTCAGCAGACAGCAAGAAGCCTCCCAGATCTCCAGATGCATTTGAGATATCAAAAAAGTACTCCAGAGTGTTGTTCAGCATGGGGGTGAGTAGAAAATGAAGGCTAATCATGTTTTGGGTGTACTATTTCTTTAAGGGATAGAAAGAGAAGTTCCTGCATCCCTGAAGTGGAGGAGTTTAAGTGTGTTCTAAGGAAGAATTGAGCTGGAGATCGATAGACTTTTCGATGGAGCTGCTGCCATAACACCGACGTCATGGTGAAGAGAGAGCTGAGCGAAAAGCCAAAGCTCTCGGTTTACTGGTCGGTCTATATTCCCAGCTCCACCTGTGGTCAGGAAACCTGGATCATACCTGAAAGAACAAGATCCCAGTTCCCAGCAGCTGAAATGAGTTTTCTCTGCAGGGTGGCTGGGCTCTCCCTTAGAGAAAGGGTGAGGAGTCTGGTGATTCAGGAGAGGATCGGCTGCAGCTGTCTGCCTTCTCCTCCCCTCTGAGCCGACGTGTCTCAGACATCTTTTTCAGAGGCTTCCTGGATGTTTCTGTGACGTTGTTAGCTGATTATCCTTACAGGAGCAAAACAGTAAATTCAGAGTAAAGAGTTTTTACTACATTTCTACACATTTAAATCAGATGAATGTGTTTTGTACACTGAAAAAAAAAGATACTTTGGATGAACTTAAAAAAATTACTGTAATTTGTTACACCTAAATTTATTACTTTATCTCAAATTAACTTTCTGATGTGGTTGAAACTATACATTTTGATTTACTAGAAATAGATTTTTTACCTTAAACCAAAGAAAGACATTGCTTTCATACCAAGTAAAACTTTAATTTATGACAAAGACTATAAACAAGTTTTATACTTCGTTAAAACTTAATTTTTCAATTTGGAAAAAACTAATTTTTTACATTACAAATAAGTATAGATTCACTTTGGAATAAACTAATTGAAATGCTGTAATTTTGTTACATGAATTTTTTTTAAGTTTTTTCAACTTAAATTTCTGAATCAACACAAAGTCAATTTTCTCTTGTACCTTACTCAAAACATTATATAGTCCCAAGCTAAAGTGTTAATTTAGGTCAATGAGATTTTTTTTTGCCTTTTATAAGTGAAAATGTCACGACATTACAAGCCAAATTCCCAACAATATAAAACTAAAATTCACTGAAATGATTCACTGCAGATACAAATTAAAAACAGAAAAGTCTCTTTTAAATGCCATTTATTTTTGATGAGTCTGAAAATACCATCTTTCAAAAGGCCAGTGCATATTTTACACAAAGATTAGGGAAAAGAAATTACATGTAAAATTAAACTAAATGTGGGTTTTTCCCATTTTCAGACCTAATGAAACTGCAAAAACATAAACCTACACATCAGCATGAAAAAATACTTTCTTCACCTCTTTAAAACTTCAGAGATCCAAAGTGAGAGTATTAAAACAGGATAAACATTGCTGTCATTGCTAACATTTGAAATACCCATTAAGAGTATGAAAATGAACTTTGAACCATTACAAAATTAGGAGACCCCAAAAAATTAAGAAAAAAAGGGGCTGTGCGTTAAAATATCAATAAACGCAGTTAAAGAAAGAAAAAAAAAACAGCTAGTGCTGATGTGACTTACTGAATTTAGTATTCACATTTCAAAGGTGATATACATGCCACAATATTTCTGCAACAGAAATAAATCCAATAATACAAAAAATAAAAATCACAAATTAAATATTTTGAATTAAATCTAATTTTTCCCTTAGATTAACCTGCAATGCCTTTGAATACAAGCAACAAAACTGCACATGCATCCAACCGTCTTTCTTTGACCAACCCCATATTTAGAGCTTGACACTCAGACTGCACACTCTGCGTGTCATTCTCTTTGGTTCAATCTCCATGAAGACTTTCTGCAGCGCATCAAAAGTGTGTCTAAGCTCACAGCCGGTTGAAGACTTCGATGCGAGGGAGCATTAATGGCTGACTGCAAAGTCGAAAAATGGGGTTTGATGTGACGTCACGCTGTCACGTGACAAGAAAACCTAAAGTGAAACCTAAGTAAACCTAAGTGAAAATATTATTTATTTTGAATTGTTTTATTTAATTTTATCCAGGGGGAGTGTCATTTGCTTTGAAACAAACTGGAAATATCAAATTCGAAACGGAAACCACGATTTTTCATTCAACCAATTTAAGAATGCACTTTGAAGGAATGACAAAGTCTTTTCACTTTTTTCAGTGTAGCTCTAATGCATGGGGTTAAAAATACTTCAGCTTGTCAAAAACAAATGGTTTTTATTCTATATTCAACAGAATCAGGTGTGAAAAGAAGAAAAAATGCTGGATTTATATTAACTTCTAAGTGATGGTGTGTTGTAGGACGGTCCTTTCATAATCAAACCAATGTGTAGGAAATGTCCTTGAGTTCTAATAATCATTTGACATTAAACTGAATTGACACGGAGCAGAAATAAAATCATTCACACCAACTTTAAGCATTTATAATGAAACCAAATTGTCTTCTAATGTGGAACATTCATTATTATCAGTTATCTAAAGCTTTATCTGATTCTTACAAACAGGTTTTAAGATCAACCAGTAGAGTTGATGAAAAGATCTTTAATAACTTTTAATGTCATAAAGCGTCCATTTTTTTTCTTCCATTTTTTGCTTATTTACATTTTTTTACGGTGATCAGTTTTTTGGCCCTTTTATTCCATAAATGTTTGTGAAACTCTTCTGTAGATTTGCAGCCAAATTAAAATCCAGTTCTGTGGTCAAATGTAAACAAAGATAATGTGGTTTAATAAAAAGAATTGTTTCCTTTATTTTTGTACTTTGTAAATGAGACCCTGAGCAGGTTTTATCTGGCAGATCCAATATGTTTGCTGCCTGCCAGTGTTAGACCTTTAAATCTGTTCTTATCTATTTTGAACTTGTGTACAGTTACGTTAAAAAGGGTTTTTTGGGTCAAATATGATAAAACTGTTTTCTCCCTGTTTTTTCCCACAACTCCTCTCCTCCATATACCTCGTCCTCCTCTTTCCACACCTCGTCTCCTATCTCTCACATCAGCTCCCCTTATATCATCCCGTTTGGGAAAATCCATCATCTACATTCTTTTCCTGCAAACCATCTTTCCTGCAGTCTGATGGGAAAACTAACTTTTTCTTGGTTTGCATCATTGGGCAGCGTGACGATCAGACTTTAAGGTTTCTACTGTGTTCATCAAAGAATTAATCTTATTAATTCTTTAAATTACATTAATGTCATAAAAAAGAAAATGACAGTGGGTATTTCCTTTATAATATTAGATCATTATAGGAAAGATGAATAATGGCAGGTGAGACTGGGCTTTTTCTAGCAGAGATACCTGCAGCAGCATCTATCTATCTATCTATCTATCTGTCTGTCTGTCTGTCTGTCTGTCTGTCTGTCTGTCTGTCTGTCTTGGAAAAATGCAAATGGAAACCAAACGACCCATTCATCGGTTTCCATTGCATGTTTCCAAGCGATACAAGGCGTTGTCTATATAAGACTCAAACTCACTGCGGATCCAGACATTTGAACTGAGAAAGCCTCCTGGAGAGGTGGAGAAACGTCTTCAAATCTTGGAAACCAAGTCCAGTGGATTTTTTTTTTACTTTTACGGGTAGAACTAATAAAGTAGATCAGACAGCTGAACCAGATGTTGCTGCCTGCATCCTCACTAGAACTATAGAAAGTAGATCAGACAGCTGATCACTAGAACTAATAAAGTAGAGCACATCAGTCCCGCTCTGAAGTCCTTCCAATGGCTCCCTGTATCTCAGAGAATACACTTTAAGATTCTTATGTTATTCTAGAAATCACTGAATAGATCAGCATCAAAATAGATAACAGATCTGTTGTCAGTGGATCTACCTCCCAGACCTCCCTGGTATTTTAGTTCCAGCCTATTCTGTAGACCCAGAACACCCAGTTTTAGTCTCAGCAGTATACGGTGCTACAGCATGACCATATATGGAGACGCTTCCTGTGTAATCCACCTCTGCTACTTTTGCTTTAATTTGTTGGATTCTATAGACTGCAACCTTTCTAAAGAGGTAAGAAGCTCCCTGATTGGACGAATGGTTGTTAAGAAACACCTGTGCTTCATGAAGGGTCCATTCTAATGTTAGCTCAGCTTTATATATATTTAATGTGCAATTAGAGATTGTTAATAAAGACTATTGAAAAACTAAAACTTGTGGTTTTTGCGGAGTTTTATCACCAAATATATAAAAGCATTACACATTAATTGTTTTGGCCATATAGTTCGAGTTTACTTATTGAAATGTTCACATTCACTTAATCCTCCAGGACCTTTATATTAGCGGTTTAGGCAGTTTAGAAAAACTTTTAATCTATCACTATGAAAAACAGGCCTAAGTGCTTAATAGGTCAGATATTATGAGGCTTTCAAATCACGTAAGTTTGGTTAAGAGATCTTAAGATTAAAGAGGCATCGATTGTTCCCAGAGCTTCTTAGACAGTTGATAGTTAAAAAACGAAAAAACACTATTAGTGAAGAGTTCAAGAGTTTTTCAGCATCAGAAGAGGGGAAATAAAAGTGAAGTACGCAGCTAAGAGTGTGTCGAAAAGAGAAACACACACACCTTTCCATCACCCTGCTCCTCCTCCTCCTCCTCCTGGTTCTCTAATGTCGCTCCTGCAGGGCAGATAAGGCCGAGCAGGGCTGTCAGCAGACGCCATGTCTGTCACTGTTCTCTCATGTGCACACAAACACACCCACACACCAAAAAACCTGGTACTGACACTGAAGAAGGAATGTATAGATTCATATATTAGTCCATCAATTACAGCCCAGTCTGCTCTAAACTGAACCATAATCAGATGGCTTAAACCAATAGAGCTGCAAATGCCCTGAAGATGCACTTAGAGAGACTGTAGTTGGATTGTTTCAACCATGAGTGGCTGCAGTAGCTGTAAGCAGTAAATATGCCTTCGGGAAGCAAAAGAAGTATATTTATGGATTTATTGATTTAATGTGCTTCATCCTGCAGCAGGAGCAAAGCTTTTCAACACAATATGTTTTCTTAGATGTGCTGTAAATGAGAACACTGACAATAAATGAATATGAGATAATCATAATCCTTATGTGGGAAGGAACATTTCTGACTATAATTTAACTACTGACCATATTTATTAAATCAACATCTGGTAAGAACTGGACAGATGCATGCAAATGCTATTTAGATGCAGAAACAAAGCCAAAAGTAAAAAAAATCAGATATCTTTATCGCAGTATTCGGAAAGCATCCTGCTCAGTATGAATTATTGTCAGTTTGTTTTTCGTTGCACAACAAGCGTCAAAAACTCCCTCCATAAATACGCGACTATGTTGTTGCAAAACACATCGATTATTATGTTTTGTAAGTATATATTAAAGCCTTTTTTATTAGTTTGAGTCTGTTTAGAGAAATAATATCTCAAATTTGAAATGTTTCAGTAAGTTCTTGTTTT
>NW_024039750.1:125000-155000 GCF_016077235.1 Cyprinodon tularosa | reverse complement strand
TGATAAAATAAAGTAAGACTCCTGTTTGTGATTCACTTTGCTGTGTAGACTTTTAAAAATGTTCATATTTTATTTTACCCTCCTTTTAATGGAGCGGATCGGCCCAAACCAAGCAACCCCCTCCTGGCCGACTCCCATCCACCCCCCCAGCCCCCTCAGTATCTCTGAGCTCCCAGGAAGCTGCTGGGCTCGGCTGGAGCCAGAGTTCTGCCCCATCCATCATCCTTATCACAGGACGTCTGGCTTCACTGAGAGGAGGAAAAAAAAGAGAAAAACACAGAGATGTAAAATTGTGCTTTTAGAATTAATAGGGATTTTAATTTATCATGATTATTGAAATAAAAGACAAAAGAAGTTTGCCAATGATGCAAATGATATCTTTTAAACAAAGAGCTGAAACATTGAAAGAAGTGAGGTCAGTTATTGATAAGCGCTGATAGAAACAGGCCAGCTACATCAAAGCCTTTAATTTCATCTTCTTTAAGGCTTTGGCTGCGGATGGCTGAGTTTGGGTGTGGAGGATGCTGATGAGGGCGCTCTGCAGTTACAGTGGCTCATCAAAGCCTCGGCAGCAGCCTGACCCCTCATCAGCCCCGTCCAGGACATCTTTTTACTGCTCTGGTTCAAATAAACAAGACGCAGCGAGCTGCACAAAGATGGAGCGGAGGAATGTACAGAGGGACTGCTTTGGTCCTGATAAAGTGTTTATGGTGGGAGCAGATGGATAAAGAGCCATAACTGTCAGCGTTACGCAGACTGGAAACACTTTCACTGCCACAGCAATGAGGAGGCCTTCAGCTCGCTGGACTGGAACCGAGAGAAACCAGCTTACAAGTTGGGATTTTTGCTGCTTCAAACAGACGCAGTTCATTCAGAAACATTTACATCTCCTTCAGTATCATTTAAGGGCTTTGGGATTCTATTTACTGAAGTAATCCTGCATTTGTAATTATTTAATATCCAATTATTTTCTATTAAGCTTGATTGCATCATTAACTTATAATACAAAATTCTTTAAAAAGTTATACATAATTTATCTAATATTTGTACTCAAGGTTTTAATGTAGCTTTTTGTTTTGCCTTTAACCAAACTGGAACTGATGAAGTTAAAAAATAAAATTTTTTATATATTCTTTATTAATAAATTTGATTTTATTTCTTGATATGTGCATAGCTCTATTTCAATTATTAGATAAGTCTGGCAATAAATGTAAAGCTTAAAATCTATTAAATTCTGCATTTAGAGCTACCTTTATAAATGGATGCAGGACTTTTAAAATGTTTCTGTTTGAAAAATATTATTAGAATAAATATTTGGTTCTGAATTATATGAGATTTTCTTTGTTTTAAGTATAAATGTATTCTAGGTACAACAGAGAAAAAAACTTGATAATTTGTAGATTTTACAATCATTATATCAACTTTTCATTATCTTTTTTCTTTTGTTTTAACATCGTACTTTTTCTTCATGCTAACCTGATATTAAAATTATGCAGTTATGTTAAAAAAAACAGACCAGGATAGAGATTTACCAAATGAGGCACTTTGGAAATTTGGTAAATTGAGGTTTAAAAGAAACAACAATGTAAATGTTATCTTTAGAAATAAATGAACTGGGGGAAGAAAAAAAACACAAATTGATTGAAAAAGAACAAAGACAGAATGAGATGAGATCAAGCTTTATGTTATTTATGGACACAGAATAAATCCAATTCTTACTGTAATGACATTTAATGATTTAGATGCAGTTTGTAGAAAAGTCAAAAACACTTTATTTAGGTTTTTAAAGGGATATAATGTTTTTACTGGATGCTTTGGCTTCTCCAAGCTCATCTTTATTTATACAAACCCTACCTGCAGGTTGGCTGTTATAACCTTCCTCTTATTGGTTTTCAGGAACCCTTTTTTTAAATCAAAGATTAAATAAAACCACAGGAAAAAAGTTAATTATTTCTATTTTTTGTAGCAGTAAAACTTCCATTAATATATCTATGGCTGATGGCTGAATTTTATTTTATTTTTTTTTGTACTACCAGCCCGTTTTGGAAGTATTTTTTAAATATTAAAAGTATATTTTTTCTCCTCTCTTCTTTCTAAACGGATATTCTGAGTTTTTGAATTTAAAGAATAATGTTCAGCATGATTCAGGCTTCATCGACCCTTCCTTACTGCCAGAGGGGAACAAAGAAAATTTATCTTGATGTTCAGAGAACAGCATGAGCCATCCATCGCTGTGGAGATGAATGGGCTTCTCTGGAGCTGCAAACGTAATAAAAGTGGATCTGTAATGGTGGATAGTTGTATTAGGGAGCCATGAGGCCATTGTCCATCAGCCAGAGCAGCACAGCATCATTACGGCGTCGATCGGCCTCTGATAACATTAAAGCAAAGCTTCCTTTGTTTGGCGGCGATCTGTTCTCCACCACTGTAACTGATCTTGGCGTGATGCAGACCAGCAGGAGCTTTGAAGCTGCAGCAGAGGCTCAGCTGATGCGGCCGAGAGCTGCGGCTGACACTACGGGCAGAAGCTGTTTGAACTGGAGGTGCTGGTTTCTGCATGATGCAATTAAAGACATTTCCCAACATGGGAAGATGGCTTATTTAACCCTGTCACACACGACACAAAACATGCCAACCCTTATCGCTTGATGTGACATGAATGATGCATCCTGTTTTTAATAACAAATAATTGCCAAGAAATAGGAGACATTTCATTTTTAAACTTGAAAATTATTAAAAATAAGAAGTTAAGGAGCTCAAACAGTGTGTTTTTATCCCATTGCCTCCATAACCTTGAATAATGTTGAATGGGATTTTATGTGTTAGACAAACAGGAAGTAGCGCATGGTTTTTATGTGGAGAAACATAGATAAATTATTCACATAAAAAGTATAAACTCTAACTCTTTGTGTCAAATGATCATTTGCTTCTGTTCCACACAGACCTAGATAACAGCCTCCATGTTTACTCGGCTCTTTCTATCTGTCTATATGGAATATTTAGAAAACAGACTGAGAGGAACGTACCTTGTTTTGTTTTTTTGCTCGGGAGTCTGATTGATGAGCGACTCTAGTTGGAATTATTTCTGTTACCCAAAGCAGTGGCAGAAATGTCAATGACTCATTTTACCTTTGAACCTTTCAGGAAAGAACAGGCAAGCAGCCATTTGGCTCCTTTTATCTTCTCCCAGGTTTCTGCTCTTTGTGGAAAACTATTCCTCAGCCGCTTATTATTGATTGCAAAATGCTAAAACGTGTTATATATTTAGTAAAACTGACCTTCCAAACATTTCCAACCAATTAAGCAGCGGCAGCTTTTTAGTTTCATGATAATGCAATTTACAGCTGCTTCAGTTTTAATATTAGGAAAGATAAAACAAAAGCAGATTCTGACCCTGAGGCTTGAATAAAGCGATGGTTAAAAATGGAAACATTTCAACCACAAGACTTTATTAAAGAAATCAATAATCATGAAAGCAAACATAGAAAACTGTAATTTTTATGCATTTAATAAATGTTTCAGTTTGTCTCTCTTCAAACAGCCAACTTAGATTTTAAGGAAACTATAATGCTGTCCAATATTTAAAAGTAAATTCTTTGTCCTTGAGTTCAACTTTACATGAATGATGAAGACAGCTCTTTGCATAAAACAGGTTTAAAAAAATGTATATATATATATATATATATATATATATATATATATATATATATATATATATATACAAACTGTAGTGACTATAGTATAACTGTAGATATTGAGTTAAAGTAAAAAAAATATGGTGGTAATTTGTGTTTATAGAGTTCCTGGATCCAATATAGACTTTTTCAGAGAAAGCTTGAAGAATTAATGAACAAATAGAGGAAAACTAATATCTATGTGATCTGTGGTGATGAAAATATGGATCTACGTTTAAAGTGTCAAAGCATACAGCAACCTTGGATATTTTGAATATTTCAATATTTTATCACAACAGTTTTGATATTGTGGATTAGCATTAACCGTGTTTGTAAAATATTGTGAAAATGTGGGCAAGATAAAAGATAATCGTTATAGATATTTCCAGAAGTTCATTTCAAGTAAGACAACGATATTGTGGAAAAAACATGTTAACCAGGCCTGTAAAAAGAAAAGGTATAGAGAGTTTTATTTTATTTAGAAAAGAACAGGCTGAAAAAAAAACGTGCACTAAAATAAGGTGGCAAGTTTAATGAGGCAAGCTAAAAAAAGATGATCACACTGAAACATTAAATGAAAACAAACACGGCGATGGACCATATAATGAGAATTATTTACAGAATCATTTTACCATTGATCATAATGAAATTAAAGACGTGCATAATGTGGCCAATGAGCTGCAATGGTATTTTTGTTAATGTCAGACCAAACCAGTAGTTTTCCTGTAGACAGTAGACAGCAGGAAATAGGAGAAGCAATGGACTGCAGGCCGTGTATTTAGGAACGGTTAAATTAGAAAAGTTTTAGCAAATACTAAGAATATGAAATCAACTGATAGTGATGGTATTAATATGTTTATTGTTAAATTAACTATCGACTGTGTAAGTAAACCTTTGTATTTAATCCTTTGTTCAGTAATGGTCTACTACTGAATATAACTGAAAACAGCAGCAGTAAAGGAAAGAAAATATGCAGTCTGGGTTTTTATTGATTTAAAGACGACATTTGAAACCATATAGTTCTCTATTTTAATTTCTAAACTGCATAATTATGCTGTGAGAGGCGTGATATTAGATTGGTTATGAAGTTAATTCTACAAAAGAGAACAATATGTACAGTTAGGACATTAGATTTCTGACAATAAGATTATGGTAAATGGTTTCTACTGATATAGAAAAATGACAAACGCACTTTACTCTACATTCACTCATTCACCCTCTCAGCCATTCAGCCATTCACCCATTCACCCATTCAGCCATTCAGCCATTCATTCACACACTCTGATGGTGATGAGCTACATTATAGCCACAGCTGCCCTGGGGCTCACTGACAGCAGCCAGGCTGCCGTACGCTGGCGCCACCATCTGACCACCATCAGTAGGCAATGCAGGTGAACTCTGTTGCTCAAGGACACAACGACACTGAAAGCCAGTGGTTGAACCGACAACCCTCTGGTTGCAATGCAAACTCCTGCATCCGACAGTGGCGTGGGACGCAGGATTCATTACAACATGTGGACCTTTGCAGGGTTCTAGTTGGGTTAAAATCTTTTTATTTTATACAGTAATGATATTTTTACCATGTCTTTTTTTGATTGGCTGATTATTTAAAAACAATAAAAGAAAGCCTTTACAAATCAAATGATGCAACTAAAAAGAGGATTTGATTTTAATCAATTATCAATGAATGAAAAAAAAACTGTTTTTGCTAATTGAACACAGAAGGAAATAGTGTTTTTAGTATTGGTGGCATGATTATGGAAGAAGTGCATGAAGTTATATTTCTGTGTGTCCTATTGGACGATAAAAGAACAATGAAAAATCCTCCTGCATGCGTTAAATGGTAAAGGTAGCCAAAAACATTTTTATTTTGAATAAAGTAAAGCACATTATGGACACTAATATATGGATAATGCTGTATAATACACTGGTTTTACCATGTTTTATGTATTTTTTGGTGGTGTGCAGCAAGGGCAATATTACACCATTGTTCTTGTTACAGAAAAGAGTCTTAAGAATAATAAGTAAAGTAGAGTATAGAAAATATATAAACAGAATCTTTGTTTGTTTGATTTATTTAAAATAATGGAGCTTGTTGAGCTTTAAACTTCAGAAAATAATGCATAAATATTTAAGTTACAGAAACTATTTGAATTAGAACTCAGCAGACGGTGAGCAGGTGGAGTCAGTTAACATTTAAAACAAATGTGTATTTTTTTTGAAGGTGTTCATCTATGGAATTCTCAAAATGTCAACCTGGATAGATGCACTAGTTTTTTACAGTTTAATAAAATATATTAAAAAAAAAGCTAGAATTAACTTTAATATTGTGAGAGATGAAAGAAATTAATAATTTATGTGTAAATGTTGGTTCTCTTTCTTCTTTGTGAGTGACTTGTTGTATTTTTGTTTGTACATTGTTGGTACCGATAGAAATATTCATAGAGACACGTCAGGAGTTACAAGTTTATCTTCTTCCTGCTCATTTTCATTTGTAGTGGTTATTGATAAGATTATAAAGAGAAACTAATACTGTAGAGATTTTAAGTGGAAAAACCATGAATGAAATAAAATAATAATAGAAAAAAATATATATATATACACATACAAATATATATATATATATATATATGTCAGGTTTGGTGTCGCACAGTGCATATATACCTGGCAGGCTCCTGCATTAACAATTTATTATACCTTGTAAAAATCAGAATACTTAAGGTAGGAGTTCAGGAGAACAGAAAAGCGATAAAGTATTGATCCTCTTTGAGCTTCAGAAAAACAAGGAGGGACAGTGCAGCTAAGCACAGCTTATCACCCCCCTTTATGAAAAATAGAAAAATCTTTACAGATCTTAATCACTTCTCACTGACTAACCCAGTAGCTTTTTGAAACGTCACACACCCTTTATTGCTACACTTTCCTTTTCTTTAAATAAAGTGTCCATTATATTTTTAATATAGGCCTATAGAAATGTCTATATGTTCTGGTTGATGCACAGACTCATGAAACATCTTTTTAAAATGTTTATAACTTTTCATTATCTGTCAAATGTGGGAAATTGTTTGCATTTGTGGGGAAACTGAGACAGAAATAATGTGCACTTTCTTTGATAAACTGCTCAACGAGTGCCAACATGTGTTTTATGTCCACATCTTCTGAAAATCAGGCCCCCAGACTCCTACGCTACACCCATAACTGTCCTATAGGATAAATGTTAAGAATTATGATGTGATAACCTTCAGTTTGTAATCTAGGATTTACCTGTTGCTGTGATTTCAGCATTACTTAACAAAGAGCATCATTGCTCTTCGTCCAAGAGAATTTCCATTTCAGGTAAGGCAGACGAGTTCTTACATCGAGAATTCAGGATACAACTAGAGGACAATAAAAATAAAAAAAAACTCTTAACTCTAATAATAAACTTTAAAAATTAAAACCAGATAAGAATAATCCTAGATTTCTTTTTAATACAGTTGCCAAACTGATCCAGAGCCATAGCTCTGTTGAACCGTCCATTCCACCTGCTCTTAGCAGCAATGATTTTATGGGATTCTTTATGAATATAATAACTATTAAAAATTAGATAATCAGCACTCCTCTATCCGCGATTGGTTTGTCTCTGGAGGGGGGGGGGGGGGGGGGGGGGGGGGGTCATCATCTGAGGTAGTCATGGAATCTGAACCGGGTTTAGACTGCTTTGATCCAGTTGAACTTTCAGAGTTAGCAAAACTATTGTCTACATCTAAGCCTTCAACTTGGATGTTAGATCCAGTTCCAACCAGGTTATTTAAGGAGGTATTCCCTTTGATCTCCTCCTCCATTTTAGATGTGATTAATCTATCTCTGTTACAGGGATATGTACCAAAGGCTTTTAAGGTTGCTGGAATTAAACCTCTGCTTAAGAAACCGTCTCTTGACCCAGATTACTTGGTCAATTATAGACCTATATCCAATCTTCCTTTCTTATTTAAAATTCTTGAGAAAGTAGTTGCCAAACAAGTTTGCGATCACTTCCACCATAATGAACTTTTTGAAGAGTTTCAGTCTGGCTTTAGAGCTCATCATAGCACTGAAACAGCTCTGGTGAAAGTCACTAATGATATTCTCATGGCCTCAGATAATGGACTTGTATCTGTGCTCGTCCTGTTGGATCTCAGTGCTGCATTTGATACAGTTGACCATAATATTCTTTTAGAAAGACTTGAATATTTTGTTGGAATTAAAGGAACAGCACTAGACTGGTTTAAATCTGATCTATCTGATCGAATTCAGTTTGTTCATGTTAATGATAAATCTTCAACACGCTCAAAGGTTACCTGTGGAGTACCACAGGGATCAGTGCTAGGACCAATTCTCTTTACTTTATACATGCTCCCAATTGGTAGAATTATTAGACAGCATGGGATTAATTTCCACTGTTATGCTGATGATACCCAGCTATATCTGTCTATAAATCCAGATGAAGCTAACCCATTACATAGATTACAGGCATGTCTGAAGACATAAAAACCTGGATGACTCTTAACTTTCTGCTTCTGAATGCAGACAAAACAGAAGTTATAGTCTTTGGACCAGAGTCTCTGAAAAAGAAACTGATTAGCCAGTCACTTCATTTGGATGGGATTAAACTGATTTCAGATAATAAAGTAAAAAATCTTGGTGTTATTTTCGATCAGGACCTGTCATTTAAATCCCATATCAAAGAGGTTTCTAGAATTTCCTTCTTTCATCTGAGGAATATTGCTAAAATGAGCAATCTCCTGTCCAGGGGTGATGCTGAGAAACTAGTCCATGCATTTGTTACTTCAAGGCTGGACTATTGTAATTCTTTACTATCAGGAAGTCCACAAACTGTAGTTAAAAGCCTTCAGCTGATCCAAAATGCTGCAGCCAGAGTTCTGATGAAAATGAAAAAGAGAGATCATATCTCTCCTATCCTGGCTTCTCTTCATTGGCTTCCTGTTAAATCCAGAATAGAATTTAAAATCCTCCTTCTCACATATAAAGCCTTAAATGGCCAAGCTCCATCTGATATCAGAGATCTGATTGTTCCTTATGTTCCTAACAGAGCACTTCGCTCTCAATCTGCAGGTTTACTAGTGGTTCCTAGAATTTCTAAAAGTAGAATGGGAGGCAGATCTTTTAGTTCTCAGGCTCCTCTCCTGTGGAACCAACTACCAGTTTTAGAAATAAACTGAATAGAATTGAATTAAGTGTGTTAATGGAAGTTATGTTTCCCACCGCACAATGCACAAGGATAGGAAGGGAAGTATAAACCTTTCCATAGCTTACTGTGACAGAACCTTGGTGAAGAGTTGATGGTCAAAAATTCTCTATAGGAACCATTATATGTTTAATTAATTCCAAAAAAGCTGTTTATGAAGCAAATGTTAGAAGAGTGAGAGGACATTGCAACGGACTTGAATGAATTGTAAATTTGGAGAAACTGGCACTACAGCAACCAGTTTTAATTTTTCACCAGATTTCTATTTCAAATATGAAATATGGTATTTTACAGGGAAGAGTGACGGAGGAGCCTCATGGCATCTATGGAGTTAGATAAATTTTCACAAAAACACATATGTGATTCACGCATGCACAGGATAAAATACACCAAAGTATTTCTGGTACATAAACAATTATAAATTAAATTACAGAATACCAGTGGTCTTTAAACTTCACTGCATTTGTGTTTGGATTTTTGAGACTCTCCTGACGAGCCATTTTTGGGATGACTGACCCCCACATCCCACATCCTCCGTATCCGCCCCGCTGTATCCTGCTGTGCATGTGTGGATCTTGTTCTGTGCATGCATTAATCACATGTGTGTATTTGTGAAAATTGAGACCAATCTACCTCCATAAGGCATCAAGATTTCTACAAAAGAATTTTCACCAGAACATTTGCAAGTCCCTCCTCCAAAACATTTCACCAAATAAAGACAAATTTGATTGACTGGAATTCAAAGTTCAGACGTGTCTCAAAAAAAATTAAAATAAAAATGCTGTCCTGAAGGCAAGTGGGTGTGGACAAAACTAATAGAAACTGTGTTTTAAACGTCCTCCCTTGTCTGTGGGCTACAGCCTATGTCAGTGTTGTTTTTCTACGGTGTCTTAAAAAGCCCGAAAACACGGAGCGCCAATAACTGATGATGATAACACATGATTTCATTTCCCTCACTGAGGAAATAAAACCTCATTCAATGACTTTGCTTTAAAAATATCTTAATTTAATAAATTACTAAATACAACAGTATTTAATGTACAAAATAATTACAGCAAAGAAGATTTTGTAAAAAAATAAATGTAATAAATATAAACACCATTTAACAGAAACTATAACAGACTATAGCAAAGTTAAAAGATAAACAGTTATTTCTTCCTTTCATGATTAAAAACTGTTCTTTGCAGTCATTCCAGGTACAGTAATATTTAAGCCATTCAGCATTTAAAATCACAATACACCAATTTCAAAGCTTTTTGAAGCTGTAGCAGGTAAACTGCTCCACCTGGATATGTCTTATTTACTGGAAATCAAACAATAAAACAAAGGATTTCACTGCACTTGTATCTGTGTTAGATTTCACTAATTAATGATTTAGATCAGGAGGAAGGTCTTATACTGAGCTCACATGGAAAAGTAAAATCTTGTGTTTGGAAGACTTCTTTAAAGGTCTTTGTCATGTAAATAAAGCTGATTTGTTTCATCTCCTCTCAGTATTACTGCAGAATGTGAATTCTTAAAGATACGTTATTGTAAGGTTTTTGTAGTTAATCATAAAATGATTAGGTGAGAAATGCTTTAAACTTCATGATGTTTTAAAAACAGACCTTTAATTTAAAATAGCATTAACTGAAAAACTTAAATTCCACCTAAGAAAGTGTTTGTGTGATTTTTACTGCATATTACCACAGAGAATATTCTCTTTTACAAATGATCACTTAATGAAGGAAAGTCTTTCAGTTTGCAGATTCTTTCAAGGAGTTTTACAGAACCAGACAGATAAATTCATGAAAATGAAAAAAGGGAAATTTGGTGAGGCAAGAAAGGTAGACATGGCAGATAAAATGCTCTTAGACTCATTAATCACTCTAGAATAGACATATGCAATGCATTTGGGGCTTTTTGTTTAATAAAATTATTTTGCATTAAAAGTTGGTATTTGTAAGCTGGGATGATTTTTTTCTGCATATTTATTTGTCATTTTCGTTCCAACAGGGTAACTGTGTCTGCTCCAAGGTTTAAACGTGATGCAGTAAAAGGTGACGGAGGCAATAGTTTGCTTGTTTGGTTTAAGATTAGGTTTAAGTCCCTGTTTCTTAAACATTCTCCTGCAGACTTTGGATTTGCTGGGTCTTTATTCGTAATTGTTCAAAGAACAATCTTAGTGGTTTTCATTTCTATCTGAAGCTTGAAAGTTTAGGAGAGGCGGTTTGCTGAAAAGGTCTTTTTGTGGAAAACCTGCTTTTTTCCCCCTTATTTTAAACATGACTGAAGCTGATAGATGTGAAAGAAGTTAAGCCATACTGCTACCTCACTTCATGCTGTCGATTTCTCTACAGACTGGCGTGCTTTACTTCACCCTGGATTATGCATAAAGCTTTTTATAAACAGATACTGACTCAGATTTAATGCTTGTTTAAGTCCTTTGGACTCTTTCATGGCACCATCTAAGGCAGTAATTCTCCAACCTTCTATAACAGCTGATAGTTTTCTAAGTAGCATCACCTTTACCAGCATTTTTTAATAGCATGAAAACAGGGTTTGGATATCGCAGTCTATTGCAATATGTTATAAAAATAAAACTGCAGTTGCAGTTGGTGAATTGAGCCGTCTACTGCAGCGATCTTTGCACACAAACTGACAGCTGAGGATGTTTTCTATGGCAAGGCCCAAATCTTTAAATGCCCATATTTACAGTTTATTGTCAAATGAACCGTTAGGAATAGGATGATAATTGCCTCTCAGGAAAGCTCTGTCTGCACCTGCTCACCTGTGAATACAAGGACTTAAAAAACTTCTCCTGACAATCAGCAATTAACAGTTTTGAGAGCTAAACCGGTCAGAATCAACCATCACATCTCCAGTCCACATCCCCCACCAGGCAACGGTGGAGATGGGGTGTGTTGTTTTACAGCGCGATCTGTCTTGTATGTCTCAGGCCAAATCCTATTTTTTACTGCTTGCTTATACATGCCTTCTGCGAATGGTTTACATACCGAGGCAGGGAACCGTCCTAAATCAGCTGGCAGCTCCGTGCAGCTGGGACAAGGTGGAAACCTTGTCATCGAACCCGCTTTACGGACGATTGATGAACCTTAAATTAAGATAATAACATTTTGTGCCCTGGGCCAGTGGATTACATCACTTGCACGGAAATTCAATTTTGGCTCTTGTCACTCCATGTCAAGGTGTGCCTCAGCCGCTTTGGCTCACCGTGACTTTTTTTTCCCTCTCAGATTTATTTACAAAGTGCTCTTGTGCCCGTTCATAAAACTGTTGGCTTGTTTCCTCATATTCTCTGCTTCCTTTTTCAAAGTGGAACCAGAGAAGTAGTGGATCTATAATCGGAGGTGAAGTTACAGGGGGACGACGCTCCCATTCAAGGTCCAAATACAATTCAAGCCAGTGTTTCAGGCTAAAGTCCCTTCAGTTTAGCCACAAAAATCCTCTGGTACCTTTGAGCTTTAAAGTCTAGTTTCGTTCATGTTAACAGCTCATAAATGGCGGCCCACCATCCTAGCAAAAACAGACGAAGGCCTTTTAGCTTTATATCATTCATTCTGCTTATGCACTCTGATCAGGACTTTTTGATTAGCGGATTTGATAAGAGGTAGGAGGGTAGAACTGTGTGTTCATTAATGTTATAGTTTATGTCATAAACAGATGCCTGTTAGTGTCAGAGTGTGAATATATAAACACTAAAGGGTCTTTATGGTATTCCAAAAAAGTTAAAATCAATCCTCTGGACTTTGTTTCCAAGTCTGAAGACGTTTCTCTTCCATCCAGGAAGATTTTTCAATTCAAAATGTCAGAAATAGCGTTTAGTTCCAGGTTTTATCCAGCAGCCCAACAAAGCCTGGTTTTAGTTTAGAAAACATGCAGATAGAAACGGATGAACGGGTCCCCCCCTTTGGAATGGGGGTCGTTTGGTTTATTTGTTAATCTGTAATGCCTGAAATCTGTCTATGTCTCTGAAAGGGGGGGTCGTCTTTATGGTGATGAAACATGTCTGTTGTTAGTAGAGTTGTCTAACAATCATTAATACATTCATAGAGGTTTATTAACACACTGATTTTATTTATGACCACAATATAGAATAAGCTAGAATTAACTTACCCTCCTTATGTCCCCTCTCATAAAAGATCTTGTTGTGTCTTTGAATTTCCGTCTCTAAAAAGGTTGCTTTGCTTTGTCCTTGGTGATGCAAGGACCCTTAAACACAGGGTGGGGTTTGTGCTACGCTTGCTACATGGGTCAGGAAAAGTAAGGTGAGATGCTGCTGTGCAGGCTGGTTGGTGATCACTAGTGTTATCGCCAGTAGCAAATGCATCAGCTGCAAGCCAAGAAGCAAGCGTTAGCTCTAGCTCTGCAGCAAGGAGGAAGAGGCTGTTTGCCGGTTCCATTAATCACTCATCATCTTCCTTAAACAATCTTCAGACTGTGCAGTCTGTAGGTCTGTTGTGATGGGCACTGCAGAAAAAGGAGACCTCCTGTTTCTCTATATTTGCTCATAGACTGTCTCCAGCAGTCTATAAGCCAAAGTCAGGGTCCACCTTGGACAGGTCACCAGTCTGTCACAGGGCAACACAGAACCATTCACACTCACACACCAAAGGGACATTTAGAGAACCAGCAGTCTTGTTTTTGGACTGGCAGGGAATTAGTGGGAGTACCCAGAGAAAACCCACGCATGCACAGGGAGAACATGTAAGCTCAATGCAGGAAGACCCTGAAGACCCAGGAATCGAACTTTCTTAACGCAGTGGTACCCGCTGTTCCACAGAGCAGCCCATTCTGCAATCCTTGATGTTATGAAGTCATGAATTATTATAAATGAGGTATGGATAATTATAAATTAATGTCTGACTCTTTATAAGGTGAAGATGATATCTCCCTTTAAGGGTCATTACACACATTTAAACATATAAGCTACGCTCTTTGTCGCTTCATAATCTTAATCCATAGTGGCAGCTTAAATCCCTTTTCAAAGGACAAATTTTCGCCTAGATTAGTTTAGTTAATGCCAGTACACAACATTAGAAGGTTTCAGTATTGATCTGTAAGATCTGTTTGGTGATTGAGTGATGTCACCCACTCATTATTTAGTTCTTATGAAATATTATTATAAAATGCAGTGATTCAAAAAAAATCAAGCATGTCTTTTAAAAGGTTTCGTGACTCATATTTCAGTCTTCTGATTACATAAGTATGTTTTCCAGCAGTACATTTTTTTACATCATAAATTATTATGTTTTTTTCTTGAATGTGCTGCTAGTTACCCACTAGCTTCTGCATTCTAATGGAGATCATTACAATAAGAAGCAGGTACATTCTCAGTATTGATGCTTCTCCTATTATTCAGCAAATTGCTGTTTTTGGTTTGATTAACTGTTTTGATTCAGTAGATAATGATATGTTGCATTATCTGAGTTAAAAGGCCTAAATCTATTTCATGTATAATTCTAATATGTTTAAAAGTGAAAGAGTTATTGTCATGAACCAACGACAGATGGACCGAGTATTCAAGGAGAGACAGTCAGTAGGAAAGTTCAAAACGTTTATTAAATAAAACCATAGAAAAGCGGAGCTGTGGGTCGCGGACACTGCAGGCGGGGGGGCGGGGCACCGCCCAATCTCAGACACTCTGTAGAGGGAGAAACACAGGTAAGTGACCAAGATCATCTGACAGAAGATTATCTGTGTTGGTCACTTACCTGGTTTAACAGTCCAGACCAAGAATGTCCCAGTGCTGCAGTCCCAGAGGTCATGCTGGAAGCCGATCCTGGTCAGGGATCCAGAACAGACAGGAACAGGCAGAATCCAGATCAGGCAGGAACAGAAACAGGTGGCAGGACCCAGACTTCCAGGCATCCACAGGCTTCCAGGAGGGTTAAGGTCTGACTGGGACCAGAAGCATGACCAGGTGGTCACGCACAGGAGCAGACAGGATCAGGTGCAGACAGGCAGGCTCAGTGGAAGAGGGTAGCCGAGACAGGACGTAGGAACCAGAACTTGATGCAGGACTTTAAACTGGTCTTCTCCCTGGAGCCAGGCTTCCTGGATAAAAACTGAACCTCCCCACATATTGAGCCAAAAACCCAGAGGACGCCGTAGGGGAGGAACAGTGGACGATCAGGAGACGAGACAAACACAAAAACCCTCTTTCCACTGGCAGCTAGGATCCAGGACACGAACCAAATAAAACTGAACAGACAGACTAAAAAAAAGACAAGCAATGATCTGGCCCTGAATGTTCAGGCTGAACTGAATATAAACCAGAGGAAACAGGTGAGAGGAATAAATTATAATTAAGGCAGGGAGGGAAGACGACAGGTGAAAGGAATTACTAATTAAGGAGCAAACAGGCCAGATCATAACAGTTATCAGTCATGCTGAATATTTCATCTGAACTATCTTAAAATACATGGGAAGGCAATCACTTGTGGTGGACTACAACCATTTTCATGCCACATCATAAAACTATAAAAACGACACCTTAGAGGATGAAGACCTTGGCTCAAAAACTTTTTTTAATACTGCTGCAAAAGCATCAGTTAAAATATGTGATAAAGTCAGATGTTTGTGAAAATGTAATTTACTCATAAGAGACTTAGAATACGAAAGATCACCCCAGTGGGCCTCAGCAGATGGCCGCTCACACTGAGCCTGGTTCTGCTGGAGGTTTCTTCCTGTTCAAAGGGAGTTTTTTCTCTCCACTGTCGCTACAAGCATGCTTAGTGTGAGGGATTGCTGAAGAGTCAATGAGTTGATGAATCATTCACTCAGATTTTCAGAAATCGACTGAGTTCATCAAACCTTTAGCAGTTCCTTATTACCCTGAGAGGCTAAACAGATCCTCTGATTCTTCCATTGTGGGACTTTAATTTGTGTGATTCTGCTTTTCTGCAAATAAAGAACCTCAAGTGTTTGTGTCTGCAGAGTTTATGTTATGTAAAATATGTGAATTTTTTAGAAAACGTAGTTATTTTGTCTATTCCCACTGGGGTGAAACCTTTAAATCATTCCATTAACAGGAAATAAAACATCTTATAAATCTTTTCCCCTTTGTTTATTTTACTTTTACACCAGTTTTCTGCCCTCCCTCTTACTCCCTAAACTCCTTTCCCCGCCAGCTGTTTCAGTGACGTAAGAAAAAGTAGAAGTTTTAAATTTTACATTCATGTCTTGGTTTTTTTCCCACTCCTCCCTCTTCTTCCCGTCTGCATCTTCGCCTCACATCCAACAGAATTGCTTTTCTTGCATGTGGGAGCCAAAGAAATAGTTCTTAAAGGTCTTATGAGTAAAAAGGATGTTACCTCATTTAAGCAGCGGCCATAAATCTGTCTTGCTCCTCAGCAGCACTGCTGCACATCTGGCCATTCAGTCCAGCCACTCATTGTTTCTCATTCTCACTGACCCCCGGATGGGATTTATAGCCGCTTTAGCCGCTGTCTTGTGTTGTTTGGTCCTTTTTGCAATCTCAAGCCGTAGCATCACAACTGATGTTTGGGCTTCGGGCCAAACAGTCTGTGTCATCGTGGTGTAAGATTATCTCTACTGAAATGTGCACACTTTGGTATCAATGGCTTCTGTCTTGGACTATTTACCCCAAAGATAACCAGGATGTAACATGGACGAATAAATGTTGTGATTCTAGGAGTCTTTTGCAGACGCTGACTTTTATTTAAAAATCTCCAGCATGGTGGTCTGATGCAGTTTGATAACAGAGTTCAGCCTTTCCCACAGCGCGGTAGGTGGCATCGGTTGACCTTCAGTCTATCCTACTCACAGCAGTTAGCTGGATGTAAAGAGGGAGTTTTTTTGTGAGTGTATGCGCGTCTATTTAGTAAATATAATCTTCTGGAAGTAGTTGTAAAATTATTTTCTATCTATCTATCATTTATTTCTATCTGTGTGGTTAGAAACATCAAAATCTGCTTGAAGTAATAGAAAGCAGATTGAAGCAATTTATGTTTCAGTTTCAGTTAGATCAGGTCCAGAGTTCTAGCAAAATAATTAAGACAAATATCTGATTCAAGTCACAGTAGTCTGCAAACCTCGTCATCATTCTGAGTGTCGGGTCATTGGAACAAGAAGAAACTTAAGCAGAGTTTTTTACTACCATTATCTTAAAGTACACCCAAAACATGATTCGCACTTTCATCTGGTTTGGTCTGCCGCGGCTTCCGTAGACTCGTGAACGCGCTTTCATGAAATCCTATACACTACTGTTTATGCTCTAAAAACATTCTAAATGACTTCGTTTCGAGTAAATTCTGGACGCTACCCACTCAGGACACTTGGAATACATTGGACGAGCAGTATGGAGGAATATTGACACGTTTTTTGTGGACTTTTATGGACCTTTCTGCCTCGGGCGCCATAGACCTCCATTATTTGAATGTCAGCAGACAGCAAGAAGCCTCCCAGATCTCCAGATGCATTTGAGATATCAAAAAAGTACTCCAGAGTGTTGTTCAGCATGGGGGTGAGTAGAAAATGAAGGCTAATCATGTTTTGGGTGTACTATTCCTTTAAGGGGCAGAGAGTTTTAGTCATAAAGTTATGATATGGAAACAAATGGAATGCTGTCCTTCACTGTTCTAAATGCACAGGCGACACCACTGCAGTCTGGCACAATCATTAGAACAACACCTTACATGTTGTTTAATGTATCTCACATTAGTTATTCCAAAAAAAGAAAATCAAAAACAATCCACTGGACTTTGTTTCCAAGATTTAAGACGTTTCTCTTCCATCCAGGAAACTTTTTCAATTCAAATGTTAGAAACAGCTTTGCATTCCAGCCTTTATTCATTGAAGCAGACGGACGGGTCCCCCCCCTTTGGAATGGGCGTCGTTTGGCTTCTTTTGTTAGCCTGCAAAGCAATTTCTTTTTGCATGTTTTGAAAAAAAACAAGACTTTGTTGGGCTGCTGGATAAAACCTGGAACTAAACGCTATTTCTGACATTTGGAATTGAAAAATCTTCTTGGATGGAAGAGAAGCATCTTCAGACTTGGAAACAAAGTCCAGAGGATTGTTTTTAATTTCCTTTTTTGGAATGACTCTGACCTGGATGACTGAGAATCTGCACCAGCGCATCACATTAGTTGTTCTATCCTATTTCACTTTGAAGATGTTCTGCTTTAAGTTGTTCACACAGACAAAAACATGACAGCATATTTTCAGAGCTTCATCTATCTGCCTGTTGTCAGATTTCAGCATTGTGAGGTTCTTCACCTGAAATTAGCTGAGGTGTATATTTCTACCCTAAGCCCCTCTAAGCTGCCAACAGGTTTGGCTCTTAATAAACTAAGTTCTGCATTTTATCAATGAATGGATTTTGGTAAATGTAACTTAATTGGGTTGCAAATGATGGCTGCATGGGTTTGTGGTTTGTAGCAGTGTTGCCCTGCAACAAGAAGGTCCTGGATTCGACTCCCTGCATGGACTTTGCATGCAGGTGTTGACTGTTGGTTAATTGGCTCTAAATTGTTCTTGGAGGTCAGTGTGTGTTTGCCAGGTTGTGCAGCTCTGCGATGGACTGGCGACTTGTCCCGGGTGGAGCCTTCCTTTCGCCCACAGACTGCTGGAGATCTGAACTGGCCTCTGGCACTGAATGTGACCCTGACAGATGAAGCAAAAGAAGATAGATGGATGGTTTGCACATGTAGATTTTCTGATCTTGAAAGCCCAGATGCTGCTCCTCTCTATGATTTTCTTCTCCAGTGTTTTGATGCATCCTGATATCCTTTGGGAGCCTCTCCTATAAATATGCGTACCTTCTGTTCTACATATAGGCCACAGCTCGACCACTTACACTCCCTGGTTACACATTATTTAAGATATACCTTACCTGCAGAGAGTTTACAAACAGCCTAATGGGGTTTAGCAAATATAATTAATTGCATGATTTTATTTGATTGCATTTCCTTGCATCCAGCATAAGTTCTCTGTTTTTTTAAGTATCTCCTTTATAAAATCTCTTATCAGTACCAAGGTATTCCTGTATGAAATGTTTTAAACATATTTTCTTCTGTTTCACTGCTTTAAAACCACATGCGGATATGTCCTGTGGGTAGACAGGCATCCCCTCCCTGCTCCCACGGTCTCTCGCAGCCAATAGATCAGTGTAAAGCAAACCTGTGGCATGGGGGTCATGATATACTGGGACTCGACTTTAAGTGTGTGTACAGGTCGGAATCTCTCTGTATGTGCAGACAGAAGCACTAAGGTTGTAGGCTGACACACAACTCCAGACGCTTCCAATTACATGTGTGTCTGTCAGAGGCCTCTGGAGCTTTGGCCTTCATGAGAACCACAGGCTGCAGGAGGGCGTGCAAGGGAGCTCTGGCCTCTGCAGCAGACATTTCCTCCTTATCCTTATCTCATCATATCTCTGGACTATTTTCATACATTGTTAATGCAGGTTATGCTTGTTCATGTGTGTTTTAACAAAACTACATCATCATCTACAATACAGGGATCCCCGGTCTTCTACAAAAGCACCACAATCTTAAAAAAAAGCATTTAAAAGGAAAATGAAACAAAAGTATACAACCATTTTCATTTTAAATCTGTTCTTAGCGTAACACTTTGGTGCATTTGTAATTTACACAATCTCTATAGTCAGTTATGACGCTCCGATAGCAGACGTTAAGTAACCATTAAGCACAGACATTATTAAACGAACCAGAAGCCAATTCTCAAACTGCATCAAGGAGAGTTTAAACGCACCCGCCGGTCATACTGCAAACCTTGGTCAGTCATCCTGAGCTCAAAGCTACTGCTTGGTCTCACACACACATTTATACAGCGCTTTATACTGGATTCAGTAATTCACCCATTAACCCATTCATGCACACACTGATGGTGGTACGCTACATGCCTCCCCGGGGCCACAGGGCCCTCTGACCACCATCATTAGCCAATGCAGGAGACAACGACACTGAAGGCCAGAGCTTGAACCGACAACCCTCCAGTTGCAGGGCAAACTCCTGCATCTGACGCCACTGTCGCCCCAATGGGTCTATAACTTGAAAATGACCTTCCGTTACACATAGGTGGTTTGTTTTTGCTACTGTATGCCTGCCATCCCAGCGCAATTATGGTTTTATATGAGCCCATTGTTGAGTCGCAGAGGATGCCAAGATGGCAGCAAATGTAAAAAAGCACAGATACGATAAAAGATACAGCTTTACTCCATATATATATATATTTAATTTTATATATATAATATATAATATTTAAATTTTAATTGATTACTGTCATGATTGGCTTAAGAGACTTAACCCACATGCAGAACACCACTGGAAGCAGAGTAAAAGTTTAACAGGGTTTATTGAAAGGTTTTCACATAAAGAACATGAACTGGTTCAGGCACTGGTCCGGGGCTGGATTCACTGATGTCTGCAGAGACGGATAGTTTGATTAGCCAGGCAGTCAGATGGTTTGTTGAGTTTTGATTATTCTGAATATACCTTGAAGAGGTCCAGACAGATCTTTGTGAGAGAGGGAACCGGTTGGGTCCAGAGACTGTTGGTTCAGCAGAGTGCTCAGCAGCAGCAGCGTCTAGCTTCTGACTTGTGAGTTGCAGACCTTGGTTTGAGTTTCCAGCTCTTCTCTGAGAGCATCAGGAGGAGTCCAGATTGAAATCTTCAGGTTTGGCTCTCTAGGGCAGGCAGGCAGGTTTACATGCAAAGCTCATCCAGAGCTTCTAGACTTCGATCAGGTTTCCTGTGAGCAAGAAGACAGAGGCAGGTTAGAATCAGGTTTCTCTCTAGAGACAACTAAGATTCTTTCTAAATAACAGAGGCTCAGGTTCGCTAACCAAACTTGGTCAACACTGCGGCGTTGAAGGAAGGTCTGGCTGCTGCTTATGTAGCAAGGTCTCCTGATGGGCTGACGAGCTCCAGGTGTGCTGGGGGCTCCAGCCCAGGAGACCCACAGCGCACTCTGCTGGAGAAAGATGGTAAACCTCCAGACCCCAACAATTACACCACTTTGTTTTCCCTTCACTCATCAGAATTATCTAACATAATTTTAACCAGAACTGGTCTTTTTTCATCCACTAATATTGCCTGTCTCCTGCCTTCGCTCCCCTATTTGGCTGCTGAAATTGTCATCTATGGTTTCATCATTTCAGACCCAACTACTGCAACATTCTATCTGATTAATCACCCAAAGTCCTCAATAGGCTCCAATGCATACAGAACTCTCCTGCTCACCCACATCCCCTCCACTGACCAGATCATCTCAGTTCTTTAGACGCTTCATTGTCTCCCTGACCCCATGCCTTTATTTTCAAGTTCTTCTTTTTTTACCCTCTTAGCCCTCCATAGCCAGGTCCCCTGCTGCGTCACCAACCTGCTAAACTTCCACACAGCCTGTGTCAACCTCACTGCGCCCACCTCTCAGAACCACGAGCCAGACTTGGGGTGGCAGAAGCATCCTGATAGCAGAAGCATGGAGAGCTCTACCTTACGACCGCCATATTGAGTCTTGAATGCTTAGCTTTGCTCTGCGGTGCTTTCCTTCTGACCGGTGTTCTGTCAGATGAGCATACCCGGTCAGACCAGCATACCCATAGTCAATACCCGTTTATTCGTACTGGCTATAGGTATGCTGCTTTGACAGAACACCGGAATGGATCATTCTATTTTAAATCCCTGTCAATTCAAACCATGAACAGAGAAAATCTGTTTTATCTGATGTATCTTTATAAAGTCTCTGCAGAATCATCACCTTTCTTCAACTAACAGTGTTCTAGATTTTTCCTTTTATGAATGATGCATAAATCTTATACTCAACCTGTCCTCATACACCACAGAGTCTGAAAACGTTTTAAAAGTGCAGATGCCGATCAGCATTTCACACCTGGCTTATTTACCTGAAAAATATGGCATCTGAAAACTATAAACATATTCATATGTAAATCAAAGGTAAGCTGTGTTCTGCTGATCTTTATGCTTACTTAGTGACAGCAAATCCCAGAATGCTTTGCAGGGGAGAGATCTCTGCGCAAAGCATTCTGGGATATATCTGCCTCTTCTGAGGCCTTTCTTTTCTTCTCATACTCTTCGTAGACACTTTTTCTCTTCCGACTCTCGGCCATTTTCAAAGAACCGCGGTGAGAAAGGTGTGCTTCAATGACCGTCTGAAACCGTAGCTCACCACAGATATACGCCTGAAAGGAAAAGATGGCTAACAGGACGAGCGTGTAGGACGGCCTTACGTAAACGCATCACCAGGATGATTGACAGTTGGGAGGACCTGTTGTTGAAAAGATAAAGGTTTATATAGAGATTTTTTTTAGTTTACAAACAGATCTGATCTAGATTGGATTTAAAATTTGAAGAGTTTTGCTGAAGATAAAAAACAAATCTTAGTGATTATTAAAATGTATAGCACTGCTATCTGTGACTGGATTCTGTTTTTCATTGGTCGCCTTTCTAGATGTAATAAGAAGCTTAGAAATTAACTTTATGTGAAATCTATCCAAGCTGGACAGCCTGACCTGTGACAGATTACTGCAGATTAGAAATAATGCACATCTTAACCTAAATAATGCTGCTCTTTCCGTCAAATCTTTGGTCTAATTATTCACGTCAGGATCAAGGAGGAAATTAATTTAAAGATGTAATGAAACGTTTGGGCCTCTTTCACCACAGGCTAACAGAGGTCTAAAGAAATTCACATCAAAGTCTAGTTAGGAATCCACTGCAGGCTGTTGATGCACGTCAGAACAACATAAATAGGATTCAAAGAATTGTTTGTGTTGGAATTAAGACGGGGCATCAATGATGTTTTGGTTTTTATAAACTTTTTGTTTGACTTTCTGTTTTAGGATGAAGCCTGAAGTCTAACTTCCTCACTAGGTTTTATATTTTTGTCACTCATGTTTCCTGAAGTCAAGCTTTATTGTTTCTGACCGTCCTGCAGTCAGAATTATCTCCCCAAATCATATTTGTCGTGTTCGTTCTTCAGCTGTAATTGTTAGAGTGACACGGGATAAAACACAAATCATTTTAATCCCTTTTTCAAGTCATTCCTCTACAAAACAACTGATTCTATGTTGGTTGTTTCTAGTTTATTATAACTGCTACTTATTTTGTGGACTTTGTTATAAATAATTATCAGTTCTGAGTTGATCTGCGATCCACTCAAAATAATTATAAAAAAAAAAAAAATGCACCTGATTTAAAGGTACACTATGCAACCGGTGTTGATTTTCCAGCGAGGCTCCCCCCAGAGGGCGAAAGTAAAAGTGCACTGTCGTAAATATGCACAGCTGTTCTCCTGGTTTCTCCGTCAAGCCAGGCGCGGTTGTTTTGAGCTTAGCAGACAGGCGAACGCAACGAATGACTAAGCATCTGACGCGCCGCAAACGCGCTGCTGCTCGAGATGGAAAAATTTTATTTTTGCTGCTCGACGCGCCGCGTCAACCAATCAGAGAAGCTGATCTGGGAGCTGGCAGGGAGAGAGACACAGCACTGATGATCAGAGCGCTATGATCACTCCTCTTAAACTGTTTATTAACACCTAAATTAACTGAAAATGCAGAAATCTGCCGGCAGAATATGCAGTTTGGATTATTTAGATGAAAAACACCTACCAGCTGCCGCAGTGAACCGCGAGGAGGCGACCCGGCCAGAGGCTGCTGATGAAGGGATTCCTACTGTCGGCGCACCGCTGGTATGTGGGGGTCTGAGGCTCGTACAGAAAAAATATTGTAAGGCAGGATAATAATCTGAATGAACTGACTGCACTGATTACGTTTTCAGGTGTATTTTCCCACTTAAAAACATATTAAAACTACTTTATTCCCACTGATCACAGCAAATATAGCTGCAAGGCAGAGAAAGGATAGTGAAGCTCCGCCCAAAGCGCGTCAGACACACTTTTGCACCGCGCAGCCAGAGCAGCAAAGCTGCTTCAGCCGCGCGTCAGAACTAAACTGGTACAAGCAGCAAAAATGAAGCAGCAGACGCCATTTTGCTGCGTCCGATGTGAAAGCAGCACTGCACAAAGATCGCCACTGTCTTCTTCTTCTTCTTCTTGTTTTACTGGCGACTTGCAACCAAATGGAGCATTATTGCCACCTACTTGATCTTATTTATGTTTCCTTAAATCCTTAGGTTTAGTCCAGTTTGTTGAAGATAAGATGACATGATTTTAAGTACTGTCTTTCTTGATTTATTGATCGCCACTGCGCTAGCAACGAGCATGCTTTTAACTGGGGGGTGTAGCAGTTCTCGCCGTAAAGCAAGACAGACTCTCGCGAGACTTCTGAGCCTGTGGGTGCGGGTCGGTGCTCCTGCAGTTGCAAGTGTGGTATTTCCCCCACAGACCACCAGGGCGGCCGAGAATACCTTTGTTCAACCTGAAATGACTCATTTAGTCATCCAAAACGTTACGGAACACATTAATTGACTGAAAAATGTTGCATAGTGTGCCTTTAACTTCTCTGGCTCCAAACGTTGATTGGATTTTAGTAAAGAGATCAATAGTCAAACTGACGGAACTAGATTGTCTTACAGGAATGGTAAATGAAATGGTAAATGGCATGTACTTATATAGCGCCTTCATTCAAGTTAGGAGACCTGACCAAAGCGCTTTACGCTACATTCATTCACCCATTCACTCACACACTGATGGTGGTGAGCTACATTGTAGCCACAGCTGCCCTGGGGCTCACTGACAGAAGCGAGGCTGCCGTACACTGGCGCCACCGGGCCCTCTGACCACCATCAGTAGACAATGCAGGTCAAGTGTCTTGCCCAAGGGCACAACGACACTGAAAGTCGGAGTCGGTGATTGAACCGTCAACCCTTCAATTACAGGGCAAACTCCTACATCCAACGCCACTGTCGCCCTAATCAACAATTATCCTGATATACAACTAAATTATTTAGAATTAGATCAAAAATAGAGTCTGATTTATTTCAGATGACGGTCAGCCTTATAAACGCATCACAGATCCACTCTAATGAAACACTTTAAAGGATATGGCATCAAACCATGGAAAAGGTAGAAATATTAAGAATAAAATTTTTATTTTTTTTACTTTGTGCTTCTCTGAGTCATTTTGGGTTATTTATTTTCTGAGCAGTATACAGTGTGGTGACCCCCACCAGGAAATGAGCAATAATACAACATTTGTTCATTTGTTTCTCTTTATTTCCTAAAAAATAATCAATAATAATGTTTTGAAAACAGCTGCGGAAAATAAGGAGCCGAATTTACATTGTGAAATTATCTGTGGACCCCATGTAATAAATAAATCAACCTGTTACAACACGTTTGCATAAAATACCTTAAGGCTGAAATTTGCAGACATCTGTTGGAGATGATATGAAATAGTTTTGAATTATTACTTACAGTACAATGTGTGTGATGTGATCCACTATTTGCATCTGATATTGCTCCTCCTCTTTAGCCTTTTTTAAGGCTGAAGATGAAATTATGCTTAAACTTCAGAGCAGCTGAGGTCCAAAATGTACAGAACCTCAGAAGTTTGTGCAATAATCATGCTTTAAACAAAGCTATTGTCATTAAAAAGAACGTTAACTTTGACCTCCTTAATTGCAATATTTGTTCAACAGCCCCGAGCTGTTTCTGACTCATCAACTCAGAATTTTTTTTAAGCATCACCTGTAACGCAGCTTTTTCACTATATTCAGGGTCGTGGAGCGGGAAAACTTTGGAAAGACAGGACAGAGGTCCACATTTTTTGGTATGAGTTTAAGACCAGGCTTAAAACTGAGAACAGAAAACTCAGAAAGAAACCTTAGAGGTCTTTTTAGATGTTAAGAAAAATAATTTAATCCCTTTATTGTCCCAGAATGAGGAAATTCTCTCTCTGCATTTAACCCCTCCCCTTGGGGAGCAGTGGGCTGCCATGGTGCGGCGCCTGGAGAGCAGTGTGGGGTTAAAGGTCTTGCTCAGGGACCCAGAGTGGCAGTCTGTGGGGGTTGAATGGGGTACTTGCAGCCCTCTCAGAGCACAGCGCCCCTCTCTAACCACCAGGCCAAGTCAGAGTTATCAATAAAAACATTAAATCTATAGATAGATGTGTAAAATGTTACCCATGGTTTTGTTACATATTTATATAGCATTAAGAAGAGAACCGGCACTTATTCCACTGAAGCAGTGTGTGCGACAGAAAGCTAAATACAGGATACACAGCGTAGAATGTTAAAACACAGAGATGCTTTTCCTCAACGAGGACAGGGAGGCTGGTCAGAGTCAACGGAGAGACAGATGGCAAAATGCAAGGAAATCCTGAAAGAAAACCTGCTGGTGGCTGCAAAACACTTCAAACTGGGTGAAGGTTTCCCTTCCACCTAGACAACCTAAAGCATACAGCCTGAGTGCCCATGGTATGGTTTAAATCATAGTTTCTAGGAGGGTTTGGTCCAGTCAAAGCCCAGATCTAAATCAACTTAGGCAGTTGTGGCAAGACTTAAAAACAATGTTCAGGCTGAAGGGAGCATTCAGACTGAGCTTGAATGATTTTGCAAAGAAGAATAAGTAAAACTTTCAGTCATTAGAAATGCAAAGCAAGTGGAGACGGAACCCAACAGATCTGCAGTTTGCCATGTGCCTGCAGCTGAAGCACTGAGCTAAGGGGGGCTAAAGTGGCACTTTTTATATTCTTATATTTGCTTTCCTCTGTTTCACAATTATGCACTGATTTGTATTGACTTAACTTGAAGTTTTAAAGATGACTAAAAGTAAAAAGGACATTGAACATATATATAAACTCCATTATAAACAGATTAGGGTTTAGGTTTTCCTGTTTTTTCTGTTTAATTTTGAAATGCGGGTTCTTTCTGAGGAGGATTTCAATGATGCACTTTTTTTTTATTGACAGGACATTTCAGGATTAAAAATGGCAGCTTGATCAAGAGCCTGACGTCACTCACCTCAGAGTTTTGTGCAGAGGGAGACAGTGGACGCCACGACTTAACAAGAAGCCGCTCCTCCATAATGAGCTGCTCCCACTCTTCCCAGCAGCATTCATAATTCAGCCTCCCTTATTTAGATTGGAAATAATGGTGACTTTAATGCATTTCAGCTCAGCACAAAACGCTTCTCATGCAAATGAGGTAAATGTGTACAACCAAATTACAGCTTGTCATCGTGCATAATGCAAAAGTGAGTCTGACAATGCACAGTGTTCCTGAAGACAAAAAATTAAAAAAACCACTGGCAGAATCAGAAAAGAGCCATGAAAGTCTGCACGCGGCAAAGATGATTTCTTACTCTCCATGGCTGTGCTGTTTGATTGGATTAGAGTACAGATGTGTTTCACAGGGGATAAATCAGAACGCTGCTATCGCTGCTGAAAGCTGAGAGTTTGAGCTGAAGTCAGAGATGGACTGACTTCACACAAAGATTTGGGGTAACATCTAAAGCTCGTCTTTGTCCTTTATCTGCGTTTCCCTGCTTCATTTTGGGATGTTTCGTTGTGTACATGCAGTCTAATGCATGGCAGAGGTCATATGTTACAAGCCCTGCTATAAAAAAAAAAGCCCAAGGGGCAAAAGGGGGGAGAGAAGAAGAAAGCCGGCCCTGGAGAAGGAGGAGGGGAAGCGACGGCGGCAGAATAGGCGTCTGTTTTTCCTCAGGAACGAAGCTGCCGAGCAAAGTGGACACGGAAAAGCCGGGAAATGAGAAAATGGTGAAGTGTGCGGCTGAATCACGCCTTGAGCTCCTAAAGCAGCGTACAGTTCCTTCTGACCAGACTGAGTCATTTTTGGTTCATCAGGCTTCATTACTGTTTTATAATTAAATGTTGACTCATCACATGAAATCATATCTTCCCTCTTTGGAAACACGCTGTGTGCAGAAAACTTATACAAACATTGTTTTATAATTCTGCAGTTTTATGTCTCTTTTTGGTCTTTGATGTCATTTAATGCCAGATTTACTCTTTCAGTTTTTTCAGCTTATTGATTCCATTTAGACAGTTTTTCTTTCTTTGAAACCCATTCTCTCACCTTAATTTCTAAACATCCTTGCTTATAAATAAATTACGTATCTGAAGTTTAAAAAGCCCTATAATTAACATTTTAGGCATTTTTAATGCATTTGACTTGTGCTTTTCCATCCTGGAATCAGAAACAACAGGCAGTTTCTATAAATAAACAAACAAAAAAACAAGAACTTATGTCATAAGTGTTAATTTATTATGGATTTTCTCTACTTCATAATGGGTCAGATTCATGGATAATCTCAAATATGTTTTCAAGCATTTGTGGTGAATTCCTCCTGAAAAGTTGCAATAACAATAAAATGTTTTTAGTTACCCATTAAGCCTGACTTTTGACACTCTTATTGATTTGTTTGTTTAAACTAGATAGTACATAGGGCCTGGATTTTTAATATAATGCACAACATTTTAAAACAGTTGCAGTCAGGGTTATTTCTTAGACCAAACGTTGGATTTCTTTTGTTGCTTTAAAATCTTGAAGTTTGACATGGATTACTGTCCATATGGGGAAAAATCAGTCTAAAATGACAAATGGGGGGATTCTGATTAAACTAAATCTATTTGGATCCATGATTTAAGTCACTTCTAATGTGGAAACTACTGATAGAGCAGTGTGACTTCACACAGTGACTGTAGGTTAACGTTATTACAGAAAAAGCTCAGATACAGAAAGTAGCTCCTGCTCCATCTCTAAGCTAAAGCCTGACATACACTGTGCAATTTTTCTCAATCGTTGCTCGCAGCTGCAGCTCAAACTGTACGATGAAACCTCAGGGTTTAAAAGTTCTCAGCTTTTGTTTGTTCTCACACTGTGCGACCCGACGCTCTGATGCGATCTACCTGCTCATAATGTACGTCTATAAACCAGGTGGGACTCAGCTCCGCAGTGAGATGGCGCTACTCAGACTAGTCTATCTGGAAGCCAAACCAGTAGCAGAGGAACATGAAGAAGATGCTGAAAACCCTAAAAAGAAAAGGAGACGACGTATTTGGACAAAGACATGGCTGAGCTAACGTGGCTACTACGGTCTGTCAGTTTGACAGGAAGAACTCCATTTCACTCATTGCCCCCCCCCCCCCCCCGCCCCCCCTCCATGCTGCTGGGTTTGCTGGGCAGGAAGAAGAAGAAGAAGAATCCTTGTTTTCCCACTGAGCGATTTGCCCTCGACCACCTTACAACGGCCGACTGAACTTCAAACATGTTTGATTTTCTCCCGACCTTCTGATTCCTGATGGGGAGGTGGTCGTTAGCGGCTGATCGCCCCTCGTTACCCCCTCTACAGCTACACCATGCACCATCAGGATGAAAGTTGGCATGAAAAGGGCAAAAACATTGCACAGTGTATGCCCCGCTGTCGGTAAGTTTTGCAGCTGATAACACTGCAAAAACGATCTCAAAATGAGTAAGAATGTCTTAAATTAAGAGTATTTACCCTTAATTTGAGCCGGTAAATAAGATGAGTTGCCAATAGAATGAGTATTTTTACTCTTAAAATAAGGTATCTAGATATTATGGACTTGAAATAAGAGAATGCAATTGTTTTTTCTTATTTTAAGTGTGAATTGTCTTGTTCCATTGGCAAAGTGTCTCACTTAAATACTTAATTCAAGAAAAAATACACTTATTTTAAGAAAGAAATAACTTATTTAGATTTTATTTTTTTGCAGTGATATGGTGATACCGATGACAGGTATGATGATGCAAAGATGAAGTTATGTGGCCACAATGACACAAAAAAGTGTCATAGCAAGATTCTCTAACCTAAGAACACTGTGATGCATGTAACGCACGGTGATGTCAGGCTTTAAGGTTGTTTCACTTTCACTGGTCCTAATGCTAGATGGAAAGAGTTGGACTGGTTTTAAACGCTTAAAGGCTTAATGGTGACTAGCAAGGTGTGCAGTTTCTCCATAACCTGCTGAGACACATAAAACATATAGACATATATTTCTAGCTTTTATGTTAGCTCTGTACATTCAACATGAATTCAAACTTACCCATAAACATAAGTCTTTAATATTCAAATATAGTTATTTTAGTGTTTGATTTGAAATATAATGAAATCATTTTTAATAAAAGAAACACACCATTATCAGGAC
>NW_024039750.1:0-117500 GCF_016077235.1 Cyprinodon tularosa | reverse complement strand
CCTCCTGGATTCCCCCTCGGCACCTCACCGGATCTCTGACCTCCTGGCTCTGACAACTGAGCTCATCACCAACTTTCAGCTTTAGCTTCACCCTCTGGATTATCCTGCCTGCCTTGGTCTGCTCGGTTCTGATGTCCAGCCTGTTCTCCGACCACCGATACATCAGCATTTGGAACTCTCTCTACGGCCATTTGGAACCATCCTCACCATCTGGATTCTGACTGAACTTTAAGAACGGGTTAGTGATTCACACGTTCGTTATCATTTCAGAAAGTCATGGTGACTAACCAGCTGTCTCCAACCACAGAGGTTCCTGCCTTAGATGCCGGCACCGCTCTCACTCCGATTCAGTTTTTCATAAACATCTTGAGAAATCCAACTAAACAAAGAGTCTACCAACAGGATTCTGAGTTGCTACAGGAAGAAGTGTAGCCCCTAAACTGACTCTGCCAACTGGTTTGCAAAGGAGGGGGTCCAGTAGGGAACCAGTGATTTCCTGAAAGCGCGTTCACGAGTCTACGGAAACCGCAGCAGACCAAACCAGATGAAAGTGCGCATTCAGCTCGGCAAAGAACTCATGCTCTTCCTCAACACTGAAGTCCTCAGACATTTTTCTTTCTTTTGTTTTTTTCTTTCTTTGCACAGGTAAACATCACATTTCTTCTTCTACGCTTGCATTATCGGCAGAGCAGACGCTGAATGCGCACTTTCATCTGGTTTGGTCTGCCGCGGCTTCCGTAGACTCGTGAACGCGCTTTCAGGAAATCCTATACACTACTGTTTATGCTCTAAAAACATTCTAAATGACTTCGTTTCGAGTAAATTCTGGACGCTACCCACTCAGGACACTTGGAATACATTGGACGAGCAGTATGGAGGAATATTGACACGTTTTTTGTGGACTTTTATGGACCTTTCTGCCTCGGGCGCCATAGACCTCCATTATTTGAATGTCAGCAGACAGCAAGAAGCCTCCCAGATCTCCAGATGCATTTGAGATTTCAAAAAAGTACTCCAGAGTGTTGTTCAGCATGGGGGGGAGTAGAAAATGAAGGCTGATCATGTTTTGGGTGTACTATTCCTTTAAGGCTGAAAAAACAAACTAAATATAGCCTTTTACAATGTTACTGTAGGTGTAAAAATTTTACATTTTGTTATATACACTGATTCTTAAAAAATCTTGAGGAAAAAAAACTTGCTTTATAAATGTTTTGTGGCCATGAACTGTTTCAGTTTTATTCTGTGGGTCAATAAAGCAAAGCATAATCAAAGCTTTTGGTACAATTTGGAGAGATTTGGAGACGCTGGTGACACCAACAGTTCAAAGCCCCACAGCTCTGGAAATGTTGCAGCTAGAGGTCTGAAAGTTTCTGCATTCATGGTTAATATAATGTAGAATAAATATAATACAATAAAACCGGCCTTTTCTCGAGAATGTTTTTATTACTGCTGTTCAAAAAGACCTATCATTTTAGAGAATAAAGAAAACAACTTTGAGTCATGTTTGAACTGATGCAGCTTGGTCTGTGTTCTACTCACCCAATTTTCATATTAGCTATTAAATAATGTATTGCACATGTAATTTGGGCTTACAGTTCCTAGTTATTAGCATTTCCATTTGTGTATGCAGAATAGGCAAGAATTTACCAAAATGACGTGGACGTCAAGAGCCATATTATACATTTAGACGATTTCACTAGGGCAATTTTTTGTCCATAAGAAAAAGGGCAGCTGCTCTAGCATCGCATAATGTCTATTTATGTAGCTCCCTACTGCAGGTATAAGCAGTTATAGATACTAGATGATGAATTAATTTGAACCCTATTGCTGAATGAATCATGTGACCCATACCGCCGCTTTCTGGCAGTCTGAGCTCCCCTGGAACACAAGAACTAACGCAACTACTGTAATTAAAGTTGTTGTTAGGCAACAAAGTAGTTAAAACACTTACCTGATCAAGTATTATTCATGAGGAGTGAATGTGGCCATGGATTTACCTGTAACTCCATTAACCCCCGGATCCAAAGTGATCTGCTACCAGATAACAGAGGTAGACGTCATACTGGTCCCAGTGGCCTTCAGGGGAGCTAAACCTGGAAGTTACAGGGCATGCGCCCCTACTGGCTAAAAGTTACACAGTGTTGCTTTGATGGTGAACTTGAACAGTTTTAGACATTACAACTTTTTAACTCATCTGCTTTGCAAAACAAACTTATTTGTATAATATAGTTACAGAACATCAAATGAAACATTCTTCTGATACCAAATACCTTCCAAATGGAAATTAACCAAAGTCCTTTAATTGAAGCAACCGTTCAAACTACAGCAACTTCTCAGTCTATCACGATGACGTAAACATTCTGAATGACGTCACAGCACATGCTCCTTCTGAGGGGCTAGAGATTAACCCCAGAGGTGTCAAAAAACTTCAGGGAAAGTCCAGTAACTTCCATGGCATTCCCACGCCTGATACTGTAAAGGTCATTCTGTCACCCTGCAACAGGCTGTGTTTTCTGATAAGCATCCAATCAGAGCGCACTCTGACAGGATAAGCATCCAATCAGAGCGCACACTGACATGATAAGCATCCAATCTGAGTGTGAGAGCTTGTCGCTGCATTCCACGGCCGATCTGACACCATCATGAGGCCTAATGCCAGCTAGGACACACAGCCGAGGGGCTATTTAAGGTTCTTTGTAGATAGAAGGAAGTGCTCAGAGAAAACCAGAAAAAATATTTCCAAACTTCAATTGAATTAAGGAAAGGGTTAAAATAAATCTACCTAAAGCAGCGATATATAGTTATCTACAAATAGATATTGATCTATTTTAGGTTAAGACTAAACTCATGTGTGTATGTGAGTATTTAATAGAGCTCTAAACTGAATGGGAATCTATTCTTCTCTCCATTTATTTTTACTGTTTTAATAAATTTTTTTGCTGCACACATTTATGTTCTTCTCAGAGGGATTATTAATGAGATTATAATTATTTAAACCCGACTTAAATAGAAACAACAAAGCTGTAAGTAGGGAAACCTAGAAAACTTTTGTTGTTACACCTTAGCAATAAATAAAGTTACACCATGGTAAAAACAAAATGGAGTTTTGTTAATACTGTATATATTATAAACATATTAACATTGCATTTTTAACTACTGAACTGATATATTCCATTTTGACAGTAAAAAAGGTTTAATAGAAGATATATGCACTAGATATTAATATTTAATGATATGAAAACATTTCAAATGTTTCCTTCTATCGATGGAATAAATCACTGCTCTTAACATTTCTGTCCCACATAAAATAGTGTTTCACTGAAGTGTAAATAAGAAAAATTTACCTAATAATGATGAAATCTGAGATTATGGTGCAATTCACGGATTACAGGGTAGATATGGCTGGATATCAGATTAAAATCTCCATTTGCAGGTTTCAGAAAATATAGAGGTCAAAATGTGTTTATGTCCTAAAAAAAAAAAAACAATTTGGGATCAAAGGGATCAACAAGAGTCAAACTCAGTTAATTCAATAAACACTGGAGACAGACACCAGCTTTGGGTGTGGATGGTCTTTCTATTCCAGAGGTCATGGATTGGCGGACAGCGGTCCAGATCCAGACCCACCTGCTGGCTAATCCGGACCCAACTGGATTTAAAACATTTATAAATTACCGCATGTTGTCCAGCGACAGTGTCTACCTTCCCTTGCGCCTCTTCTCCTGTTAATACGGTAAAGCCCTGGGGAGCGTCCGGCTCCAGGCTGCACGTGATCCAAATGAGCCAATGAGCTGTCAGTCTGGGTTGCTGCTGCTGCTACTTTTAGACACAGCAGGCAAACCTGTGGCAAGCCGGGCGATGGGAAAGAAGGAGAAGACCATGAGAAAAAGAGAGCAGAGAAAGTGTGGACTGCTGGAAGAACTGTGGTGAACTGGTGAAAGAAAAGTGAAATGGCGTGCTCAAAGATGACCCTGCACATTTAGAGGATGTTTGGCTCAACCTGCTGCTGTGAAGCAGGATTCTCCACCATGAACAGAATCAACAATAAATCTGGATCCAGGCTCAAAATGAGCTCCTTGATATGTGCTTGAGAATGGCTTAGTCTCCGGTTAAACCCAGGTTTAAAGCCTTGCAGGGCAGCCTAAAGCCCACTGCCAACATTAAGACAGAAAAAATAAAGAAAATAACAAACCATCAGTTCAGGGGTTTGAGAAAATATGGGAATCAGGAAATTATCTATAAACCAAACTGAACGATTGTTGTTCTCTACTTCAAAAACAATTTAGATTTTAAAATGGAAAAATTTTCCTTTTTTAAATATCTTTATTTAAAAAGTCAATGTATAACATGGATGCATTAAATATATCTCCGGACCTTTACTGGTTGATGATTTTCTTTATTCGGACCCCGATGGTTTCTGATTGATGACTCCTGATCTAAGGTGTTCATATACATAGAATGGTGCACACTGTAGAAATGCACAAGCAAAATATTATAAAAGCAAATAGAAAAGATGCAAATAAATTTACAGCATCTAAACAACCAAGATTATATATAAATAATTAGCTGGATTTTAACAAACATATTTTAGATTGATGAGGAGAAGCAGGAGTATTTGGCACAGAAACCCAGAAAAAATACAACTTTGTGTGTTTTTATGTTATTCCAAAAAAAAGATTGCCAAGATTAAAATCTGATAAATTCTTAAAATGCACATCAGCTGTTCTTTTTCCATCTCTCTGCAGGTGACGAAGCAGACTGAAGGTGTTTTATCATTATCTCGCTTTTATCTCCTCTTTCTTTCATCTTTTCTCCTTTTTCCAGCTTTTCCTCTTCTGTTCTATTTACATTGCAGTGTCCGTATAATCTGTAATACTTCCTGAATGAATTATAATAAAGCTATTTATGTGCATAAATCAAGCTGAACACTATGGCGATAGCCGTACTGATCCACTTGTTGGGCCATTTTTTGGCATCAAGACAATTATTCTTATTGCCACTTTGCCAGAAACGACACTGTAAAAAAAGAAAAAAAGAAAAAAAGAAATACATATCAGCAATACCGACAGAAAAATACAGAGGAACGAAAATAAAAAGATTCCATCAATTCAGTGAAACCCAAATTAACAAACTGTTAATTTTACTCAAGGAATAAAATATTAAAATAACTTCAGGCTTTAATCTCGGATTGTCAGCTGTATAGATTAGAGCTGAAACAAATTCTGAAGATGCATGTTAAATGGTAAATATCCTGTACTTATATAGCGCCTTTATTCAAGTTAGGAGACTTGACCAAAGCGCTTTACACTACATTCATTCACCCATTCACACACACACTGATGATGGCAAGCTACATTGTAGCCACAGCTGCCCTGGGGCTCACCGTACACTGGCGCCACCCTCTGACCACCATCAGTAGACAATGCAGGTGAAGTGTCTTGCCCAAGGACACAACGACACTGAAAGTCGGAGTCGGGGATTGAACCATCAACCCTTCGATTTCAGGGCAAACTCCTACATCCAACGCCACTGTCGCCCCAAACAAAGCAGAGCGAACAAAGAGTGCATTAATCTCTATTAATCAGTTTGTCAAAGTTTGTTCATTTCCATTGCCAGAGAAATAATGACAGTCTGAAGAAACTCAAAGCTCACAGATCTAGAGCTGCAGCAGTCAGAATGTGAAAGATCTAGAGCTGCAGCAGTCAGAATGTGAAAGATCTAGAGCTGCAGCAGTCAGAATGTGACAGATCTAGAGCTGCAGCAGTCAGAATGTGAAAGATCTAGAGCTGCAGCAGTCAGAATGTGAAAGATCTAGAGCTGCAGCAGTCAGAATGTGAAAGATCTAGAGCTGCAGCAGTCAGAATGTGACAGATCTAGAGCTGCAGCAGTCAGAATGTGAAAGATCTAGAGCTGCAGCAGTCAGAATGTGAAAGATCTAGAGCTGCAGCAGTCAGAATGTGACAGATCTAGAGCTTCAGCAGTCAGAATGTGAAAGATCTAGAGCTGCAGCAGTCAGAATGTGAAAGATCTAGAGCTGCAGCAGTCAGAATGTGACAGATCTAGAGCTGCAGCAGTCAGAATGTGAAAGATCTAGAGCTGCAGCAGTCAGAATGTGACAGATCTAGACAGATCTAGAGCTGCAGCAGTCAGAATGTGACAGATCTAGAGCTGCAGCAGTCAGAATGTGACAGATCTAGAGCTGCAGCACTCAGAATGTGAAAGATCTAGAGCTGCAGCAGTCAGAATGTGAAAGATCTAGAGCTGCAGCAGTCAGAATGTGACAGATCTAGAGCTGCAGCAGTCAGAATGTGAAAGATCTAGAGCTGCAGCAGTCAGAATGTGACAGATCTAGAGCTGCAGCAGTCAGAATGTGAAAGATCTAGAGCTGCAGCAGTCAGAATGTGAAAGATCTAGAGCTGCAGCAGTCAGAATGTGAAAGATCTAGAGCTGCAGCAGTCAGAATGTGAAAGATCTAGAGCCTCAGCAGTCAGAATGTGACAGACCTAGAGCTGCAGCAGTCAGAATGTGAAAGATCTAGAGCTGCAGCAGTCAGAATGTGAAAGATCTAGAGCTGCAGCAGTCAGAATGTGAAAGATCTAGAGCCTCAGCAGTCAGAATGTGACAGACCTAGAGCTGCAGCAGTCAGAATGTGAAAGATCTAGAGCTGCAGCAGTCAGAATGTGAAATATCTAGAGCTGCAGCAGTCAGAATGTGACAGATCTAGAGCTGCAGCAGTCAGAATGTGACAGATCTAGAGCTGCAGCAGTCAGAATGTGAAAGATCTAGAGCTGCAGCAGTCAGAATGTGACAGATCTAGAGCTGCAGCAGTCAGAATGTGACAGACCTAGAGCTGCAGCAGTCAGAATGTGAAAGATCTAGAGCTGCAGCAGTCAGAATGTGAACAATCTAGAGCTGCAGCAGTCAGAATGTGACAGATCTAGAGCTGCAGCAGTCAGAATGTGACAGATCTAGAGCTGCAGCAGTCAGAATGTGAAAGATCTAGAGCTTCAGCAGTCAGAATGTGAAAGATCTAGAGCTGCAGCAGTCAGAATGTGAAAGATCTAGAGCTGCAGCAGTCAGAATGTGACAGATCTAGAGCTGCAGCAGTCAGAATGTGAAAGATCTAGAGCTGCAGCAGTCAGAATGTGACAGATCTAGACAGATCTAGAGCTGCAGCAGTCAGAATGTGACAGATCTAGAGCTGCAGCAGTCAGAATGTGAAAGATCTAGATCTGCAGCAGTCAGAATGTGAAAGATCTAGAGCTGCAGCAGTCAGAATGTGAAAGATCTAGAGCTGCAGCAGTCAGAATGTGAAAGATCTAGAGCTGCAGCAGTCAGAATGTGACAGATCTAGAGGTGCAGCAGTCAGAATGTGAAAGATCTAGAGCTGCAGCAGTCAGAATGTGACAGATCTAGACAGATCTAGAGCTGCAGCAGTCAGAATGTGACAGATCTAGAGCTGCAGCAGTCAGAATGTGAAAGATCTAGAGCCGCAGCAGTCAGAATGTGACAGATCTAGAGCTGCAGCAGTCAGAATGTGAAAGATCTAGATCTGCAGCAGCCAGAATGTGAAAGATCTAGAGCTGCAGCAGTCAGAATGTGACAGATCTAGAGCTGCAGCAGTCAGAATGTGACAGATCTAGAGCTGCAGCAGTCAGAATGTGAAAGATCTAGAGCTGCAGCAGTCAGAATGTGAAAGATCTAGAGCTGCAGCAGTCAGAATGTGACAGACCTAGAGCTGCAGCAGTCAGAATGTGAACAATCTAGAGCTGCAGCAGTCAGAATGTGAAAGATCTAGAGCTGCAGCAGTCAGAATGTGAAAGATCTAGAGCCTCAGCAGTCAGAATGTGAAAGACCTAGAGCTGCAGCAGTCAGAATGTGACAGATCTAGACAGATCTAGAGCTGCAGCAGTCAATATGTGACAGATCTAGAGCTGCAGCAGTCAGAATGTGAAAGATCTAGAGCTGCAGCAGTCAGAATGTGACAGATCTAGACAGATCTAGAGCTGCAGCAGTCAGAATGTGAAAGACCTAGAGCTGCAGCAGTCAGAATGTGACAGACCTAGAGCTGCAGCAGTCAGAATGTGAACAATCTAGAGCTGCAGCAGTCAGAATGTGACAGATCTAGAGCTGCAGCAGTCAGAATGTGACAGATCTAGAGCTGCAGCAGTCAGAATGTGAAAGATCTAGATCTGCAGCAGTCAGAATGTGAAAGATCTAGAGCTGCAGCAGTCAGAATGTGACAGATCTAGAGCCTCAGCAGTCAGAATGTGACAGACCTAGAGCTGCAGCAGTCAGAATGTGAAAGATCTAGAGCTGCAGCAGTCAGAATGTGACAGATCTAGAGCCTCAGCAGTCAGAATGTGACAGACCTAGAGCTGCAGCAGTCAGAATGTGAAAGATCTAGAGCCTCAGCAGTCAGAATGTGAAAGACCTAGAGCTGCAGCAGTCAGAATGTGACAGACCTAGAGCTGCAGCAGTCAGAATGTGAACAATCTAGAGCTGCAGCAGTCAGAATGTGACAGATCTAGAGCTGCAGCAGTCAGAATGTGAAAGATCTAGAGCTGCAGCAGTCAGAATGTGACAGATCTAGAGCCTCAGCAGTCAGAATGTGACAGACCTAGAGCTGCAGCAGTCAGAATGTGAAAGATCTAGAGCTGCAGCAGTCAGAATGTGACAGATCTAGAGCCTCAGCAGTCAGAATGTGACAGACCTAGAGCTGCAGCAGTCAGAATGTGAAAGATCTAGAGCCTCAGCAGTCAGAATGTGAAAGACCTAGAGCTGCAGCAGTCAGAATGTGACAGACCTAGAGCTGCAGCAGTCAGAATGTGAACAATCTAGAGCTGCAGCAGTCAGAATGTGACAGATCTAGAGCTGCAGCAGTCAGAATGTGAAAGATCTAGAGCTGCAGCAGTCAGAATGTGACAGACCTAGAGCTGCAGCAGTCAGAATGTGAAAGATCTAGAGCTGCAGCAGTCAGAATGTGACAGATCTAGACAGATCTAAAGCTGCAGCAGTCAGACTGTGACAGATCTAGAGCTGCAGCAGTCAGAATGTGAAAGATCTAGAGCTGCAGCAGTCAGAATGTGACAGATCTAGAGCTGCAGCACTCAGAATGTGAAAGATCTAGAGCTGCAGCAGTCAGAATGTGAAAGATCTAGAGCTGCAGCAGTCAGAATGTGACAGATCTAGAGCTGCAGCAGTCAGAATGTGAAAGATCTAGAGCTGCAGCAGTCAGAATGTGACAGATCTAGAGCTGCAGCAGTCAGAATGTGAAAGATCTAGAGCTGCAGCAGTCAGAATGTGAAAGATCTAGAGCTGCAGCAGTCAGAATGTGAAAGATCTAGAGCTGCAGCAGTCAGAATGTGAAAGATCTAGAGCCTCAGCAGTCAGAATGTGACAGACCTAGAGCTGCAGCAGTCAGAATGTGAAAGATCTAGAGCTGCAGCAGTCAGAATGTGAAAGATCTAGAGCTGCAGCAGTCAGAATGTGAAAGATCTAGAGCCTCAGCAGTCAGAATGTGACAGACCTAGAGCTGCAGCAGTCAGAATGTGAAAGATCTAGAGCTGCAGCAGTCAGAATGTGAAATATCTAGAGCTGCAGCAGTCAGAATGTGACAGATCTAGAGCTGCAGCAGTCAGAATGTGACAGATCTAGAGCTGCAGCAGTCAGAATGTGAAAGATCTAGAGCTGCAGCAGTCAGAATGTGACAGATCTAGAGCTGCAGCAGTCAGAATGTGACAGACCTAGAGCTGCAGCAGTCAGAATGTGAAAGATCTAGAGCTGCAGCAGTCAGAATGTGAAAGATCTAGAGCTGCAGCAGTCAGAATGTGACAGATCTAGAGCTGCAGCAGTCAGAATGTGACAGATCTAGAGCTGCAGCAGTCAGAATGTGACAGATCTAGAGCTGCAGCAGTCAGAATGTGACAGACCTAGAGCTGCAGCAGTCAGAATGTGAAAGATCTAGAGCTGCAGCAGTCAGAATGTGAAAGATCTAGAGCTGCAGCAGTCAGAATGTGACAGATCTAGAGCTGCAGCAGTCAGAATGTGACAGATCTAGAGCTGCAGCAGTCAGAATGTGACAGACCTAGAGCTGCAGCAGTCAGAATGTGACAGATCTAGAGCTGCAGCAGTCAGAATGTGAAAGATCTAGAGCCTCAGCAGTCAGAATGTGACAGACCTAGAGCTGCAGCAGTCAGAATGTGAAAGATCTAGAGCCTCAGCAGTCAGAATGTGACAGACCTAGAGCTGCAGCAGTCAGAATGTGACAGATCTAGAGCTGCAGCAGTCAGAATGTGAAAGATCTAGAGCCTCAGCAGTCAGAATGTGACAGACCTAGAGCTGCAGCAGTCAGAATGTGACAGATCTAGAGCTGCAGCAGTCAGAATGTGAAAGATCTAGAGCCTCAGCAGTCAGAATGTGACAGACCTAGAGCTGCAGCAGTCAGAATGTGAAAGATCTAGAGCTGCAGCAGTCAGAATGTGAAAGATCTAGAGCTGCAGCAGTCAGAATGTGACAGATCTAGAGCTGCAGCAGTCAGAATGTGAAAGATCTAGAGCTGCAGCAGTCAGAATGTGACAGATCTAGAGCTGCAGCAGTCAGAATGTGACAGACCTAGAGCTGCAGCAGTCAGAATGTGAAAGATCTAGAGCTGCAGCAGTCAGAATGTGAAAGATCTAGAGCTGCAGCAGTCAGAATGTGAAAGATCTAGAGCCTCAGCAGTCAGAATGTGACAGACCTAGAGCTGCAGCAGTCAGAATGTGAAAGATCTAGAGCCTCAGCAGTCAGAATGTGACAGACCTAGAGCTGCAGCAGTCAGAATGTGACAGATCTAGAGCTGCAGCAGTCAGAATGTGAAAGATCTAGAGCCTCAGCAGTCAGAATGTGACAGACCTAGAGCTGCAGCAGTCAGAATGTGACAGATCTAGAGCTGCAGCAGTCAGAATGTGAAAGATCTAGAGCCTCAGCAGTCAGAATGTGACAGACCTAGAGCTGCAGCAGTCAGAATGTGAAAGATCTAGAGCTGCAGCAGTCAGAATGTGAAAGATCTAGAGCCTCAGCAGTCAGAATGTGACAGACCTAGAGCTGCAGCAGTCAGAATGTGAAAGATCTAGAGCTGCAGCAGTCAGAATGTGAAAGATCTAGAGCTGCAGCAGTCAGAATGTGACAGACCTAGAGCTGCAGCAGTCAGAATGTGAAAGATCTAGAGCTGCAGCAGTCAGAATGTGAAAGATCTAGAGCTGCAGCAGTCAGAATGTGACAGATCTAGAGCTGCAGCAGTCAGAATGTGACAGATCTAGAGCTGCAGCAGTCAGAATGTGAAAGATCTAGAGCTGCAGCAGTCAGAATGTGACAGATCTAGAGCTGCAGCAGTCAGAATGTGAAAGATCTAGAGCTGCAGCAGTCAGAATGTGACAGATCTAGAGCTGCAGCAGTCAGAATGTGACAGATCTAGAGCTGCAGCAGTCAGAATGTGAAAGATCTAGAGCTGCAGCAGTCAGAATGTGACACCAACATGGCATCTGCTAAACTCTACTGGTACCTTAACTGGAACTTCATCCTTTAGTCTTGAGTCACAGATTTAAACCTTCTAGATTCTGCTTTAATAATAGATTAGACGTATGGAGGAGCAACTGGTCGGTAAACTGGGTTCCTGGAACCTTCAGTTTTCTGCTGATCAAAAACATGCGGTTGGATAACGGGTTCCCAGAAGAAACCTTTGTGAGAATCAGAGAGAAGCAGGTTGGACTGAAAGCGTTTCACAGACGGTAGAAACAAAACCAGCAGAATGAACAGCAGAAAGGCAAAGTTTCTCCACCTGGAGCAGGTACTATAAAAACAGCAGACCTTTCTAACCTGGGTGGCCTCGGTGGAGGAAACCAAGCCATTGGCCTGATGTTTAACTTCCTTAATGTCACCCCTCCCACCCAAAGCCCCTTCCAGGTAGAAACTAATGGCTGACTCCACATCTGTGGCCTATTGGCTGTTTTAATGAGCAGAATGAGGCGCAGGGTATGAATGGACAAGCAGGGACTTTAACTAGCTGACTTCACCATTAGGAGCCTGTGAGGTAATTAGGCTCACAATGACCCAAACACAACTGCAAAGTTAGCCTTCGCAGCACGGCAGCCTTTAATTCCCTCTGACTGGAAAGGTACAAAATATTTAATTTAGAAAGAATGGAAAAACCAGTACTCCCATTAAAGAGGATTGATCTTTCATTTAAGGTCAAACTTCAATTTCAGCATCAAATTTATTCTGTTAATAAGAGAAAATATGAAATTAACAAAAGCAAAGAAAAATAGATCATTTAAATAAAAGACTGATGAGGAATTAGGGAAATTAAAAAAAAACTGTTATTTTAAGCAGGTTTGTTTACAGAGACACTTTTCTACTGAAAACATTAACTTGCATTTTTAATCCCACATTTATCTGGAGATTTGATCCAACCAGCAGAATTAGGCCTGAAAGAGTAAACGGCCCTTTAAGAAGAATATAACTAATAAAAAGAACAGAGAGAGAGAGATCTGACTCTGAGACTCTCATCTGAGTCAAAGTCTGCAGGAATAAATGAACTCAAACTATTTCAGCTCCATTAAAACATGTTTCCTTCTCAGCTGCATTTCTAACTCATCTCCACCTCCGCATATCTTAGGGTCAAACCATTTTTTTGCTCATGTTTTGACTGTCAGCACTGCTGAAACCTTTCGAGGTCGCGTGACACAGAGCAGCCCCCCCCCCCCCTGTTAAATCAGCTCCTTCAGTCAAAGCAATGGAGGCCAAACCGCCGGTGGTCCGGGAGCCTCTAACACCGGGTCAGACTCACAGAGAAGCAGGTTTATCACGGAAAAACTTCCTCCCAGATCATTTTTTAGGTACTTGGTAATAATATTTGCAAGAAAAGTAGCAATCATAGGCTTTACTATTTATATATTTATTTACAGGCATAAGTATAAACCTTGTTAGACATTATTCTATCTCCATGTTTCATTTAATGAAACATGGAGAAACGAAAGAAAAAAAGGAAGAGAGGGAGATTTGGCTAAAAGTTAAAAGGAGGAAATAAGAAGAAAGGAAAGAAAAAATGAGAAGAAGAACAAAGATAATATCCTGAAAGCCTGATCCTACTCCTGCTGAGAGAACGAGAAACAACAACATAACAAACATAAAAACTGTAACAGGAGCAAACATGCAGCACAAACTAATATACAACATGACTATCAGCAACCTGCGGCTCCGGAGCCTCATCTGGCTCTTTGGACCCTCTACTGTGGCTCCTAGCTGCTAAAAATGAGATAAAGAACTAACTAATGTCCTGGAATAACAAATACCGGTTACTTATGTTTAATTGAATTTTCACAAGAATGACAATAAAAGCATCAGAAAAATGTTTTTAGAGCCATTTTTCTTTTAATTAGCTTTGAAATGATGTGTTTTATAATTATTATTATCTTTTTTTAACATCAAATAATAACCTATAAAACAAAATCCATCCTATCTTTCTTCAGTATTTCATCTTTTTCCTGTTTTTAAAAGCTAAAAGGCGGCACCAGTTGTCGTTCAGCAGATATTCAACAAAAACTGTTTTATGAAAAAGTCATCCAACATTCAGAAAGGCTTTTATTCATCCAAAATGGCTCTTTGGACAGAAGAAGCCAGAGCTAAATATAGAGTTTATCTGTATATCTATGTTCATCTATCTACTGTATGCATCTCTACATCTCTATCTCTACATCTGTGGATCCAAACACCTTTGTTTATATGTGTGAATGTCCTCACTAAGGTAGGTTTTTTTCAGACTTTTCCTCCAGCGGTCAGATGCAGACTGAATAAAAAGCAAAGGGCCCCAGAAAGCAGGGGCCCCAGGAGGACTGACACAGGAATGCTTTTTGTTCATGACTTGAATGATTCTGTATTTTACCTGAGAAGGCAGCTTCATTTAGCTACGCTCTGAGTTATCTGCTTAAAAACGTATTGATGCAATAAATCTCACCTCATTCTGCTGGAATTAAAACTGCAAACATTAATATGTTGAACAATAGAAGTAGAACATATGTGTTTGCAAAGTGACTGATAAACCTTTTTGTACGATTTTCACATCATACGAAAAGACTGTCAAAAAAAGTATTTGGTGAATTAAATTCCAGTGCAAAAAAGTAAGACATTTTATTTTGGTAAAAAGAAATTCAGTTTTTTAAACGGCATCATAATGAACAAGCAGCTCAGGGATCCATTTTACAGAATGTTAAGGAAAGACTTGTTTATTAAGCAATATCCCAAGCTTTAAACTTCTTACACAGCAATCTCCATCCTTCATTCAATATACAGCAAAACCTCCTCAGAAAGGCCAGTTAGACTAACGGACTAAAGAAGCAGTTTTAGAAATAATGGCAATAATAATAACTTTGGAGGAGCTGTAGAGATCCACAGCTTGGATGAGCGAATCTGTCGATGGCAGAACTTTTAGCTTTGCATCAATCTGATGGACTTCATGGTAGATCGGCAGGAAGGACGCCATCTTTGAACATAAAAACGCCAAAAGAATTCATATTTCTGTAAGCCTTGAATGATGCAGGGGGGAATTTTAAAGTATAACTCCCTGGACACATAAACCATAAGATAAAAATGTTAACTTTATTATTGACATCCAAAATGCTATTTTAGCTAAAAGCTAACAGCAGACATAATCATTAATTCACTATGTTGTAATAATATTGGGGCTTGGAGACCTAAATCCAGGTAAGACTCAGTGTGAAGACTAGAAAACTGCTATTCTTAGATATTCTCCATCCAGTCTGAGTTAAATCAAACAGTTTAATTGAGCCGAATCCTAAAGAGCTTCTGCTATTATTAGAGAGAAACAGGATCAATCAGAGTAAAACCTCATGAGGGGGTTGATATACAAAACCAAACCGTTGAAGATTAATAAAATAAATCATTTTGGGCGTGCAGGTGGTGCAGTGGTTAGCGCGCACGACCCACGATGGAGGCCATAGTCCTCGACACGTCCGACCAGGGTTTGAATCCGACCTCTGGTCCTTTCCTGCATGTCTCTCCTTCTCTCTCACCACCCTTCCTGTCAGCCTGCTGTCCATAAAAAATGAGCCACTAGTGCCTTAAAAACTCAAAAAGAATAAAAATACATCATTTTATTTTCCCTGTTATATGATTTGATAGGAAGTTTATTGAATAAATTATTGTTTCAAAATGTGACAAATTTCAGGAATAAATATTTTTGCTAATCATTGTATAATATGTGTGAATTTAACCATGAACTGCAAATATCAAGCATGTTTTTCCTGATAGAAGCTAGAAAGGTTAGACTTTGGTGTGAGGCCATTTTTATGTCCCTTCAGCTCATCACTGTCACCTCCCTGCTCCACATTCCAGCCTTCCTGCTCTTATCTTTATTGGCTGAGGATGGGGAGAATTGCCCCACGTTGGAGCACAGATTCTGGTTAGGAAGTTAATCAGACGTCAGCGACGAACGACAGAAAATCAAGGAGATCCGAGTATAGTAGCTTCACACATCATGATCTAAGATTTAACAGAAAAACCAAGAGACTGTAGTTAAAGCTTAGTAATAAAAATAAATGATCTGTTTAAATTATGCAGATATAAAATTCCAAAAAGGTGCTCAGAGAAATAAACTAGCTTCTCCACGCACAAAAAAAACTTCTGTTCAGAGGAGGTTAGACTTTACTTATTATTAAACTTATTATTATTATTCTTGCCACATCGCCAGACAGGACGCTGTTAAAAAATAAAAAATAAATAAATGTCACAATTAAAACTAAAGGGAGATGCATAAAAGTTTGTATAATTGCATAAATGACACAGAGTTGCCTGAAAGCTGGGTTCAGATCAGAGGAGGATTCCAGCAGAGACTTTATCTCAACTCTTCAGACTGAAGCTGATATGAGGAGACACTAAATCTACTCCGAGGAACAGGACTTAGTTTCTATTCTTTCCTTTTTTATTTTGCCTTTATTAGCATCGGTAGCTCATTTAAAGACTGGATAACAATTTGTTGGTGCCAGAAAAACAAACAATATAAGTTTAAAAGAAAAAAGGAGCTACTCAACAAACTACTTTAAAAACAATAGAGATTGTTTTTAAAGTAGTTAAAATTTTCAATTTAAATGTATTTAAAGCTGTCTTCCTGTAGATTTTACCAAGTAGAAGTGGAAACCCTTTTTTGCATGTTCTCCTCATCCTGTGTGAATGAACACAAAATGTAAAAGAAGTTTGGACACACTGGTATAAATCTAATAATTACATTTTGAAATAACGTCCTGCATGTCGTTTTTCCACAGAGTGTAAAGTTCAATGGTTGCTAAAAGGTTTACATCCCATAATAAAGTCTAACTGCTGGATGAGAGAAAACATTTTAACAATACATTATTTCCATCAACACTCTAAGTCAAAAAAATAAGTTGTTTTATTTTGTTTTTTCATATTAAATAAAAACAATATCACCATTTATTCCAACCAAACCACAAAAGTTTTAATTAGAATTTATGAAAATAAAAAAAAGACTTAAAACACTGATTTTAACCAGTCGAAATACAAAAATAATGTGAATGAATAACGTTAAACAAAATTTGAAAACTAAAATAAATAAATAAAACATTAGAACAAATGGGTTTGCATGTAAATAAACAGCGATGGAGATATGAACCGGGAGCTTTGGTTCATATTTTATTTTGCTCGGTCCTAAATGCAGAAGCTCAAAGGAAACTATTGCTAAGTTTCATAAAAAGATCAAAGACTCAGTCGGTCTAAAGATTCTTTGAAAATCCTCCAAACTGTGAATCTAAAAGGCAGAAAACAGGCAGATGCTGCAGAAACTGGTTCAAAGCAAAAGAAAGACGCAACAAGAAGGATTAGAAAATGTTAAAAAGACCTTTTTATGGAAAAACTCCGACTTGAATTATGAGAACTAAATCTCTATTTGTCTTTCAGGATGATCTGCTTCATCTGCTTCATCTGCTTCATCTGCTTCATCTGCTTCATCTGCTTCATCTGCTTCATCTGCTTCATCTGCTTCATGCAATATCAGCTCTTAAATATTAGACTTTAGGAATCACTGACATGCAAACAGACTTTGAGGGTTTTTCTTTTACTTTTCTTTCTTGCATTTCATCCAAATTTATGGCATCAAATCTTTTTGTTTTCATTTACAACAGGAATCAATTGATGCAATATAATAAGACGAGTCATCAGAAAACAAAAAAGTTTTAATACTTAAGAAGGTTAAGAATATAAATTAATATTTAGGAAAACAGCAGCAGCTCTAGTTTTTATGCAAACGCTTCTTTTCATGAGAATTCTGTTTATTTAATACATTTATTTCTGCTGGATTTGGAGGATTTAATCTGTGTGATTTCTGTTCAAGTTTTACTGAAAATAATAGTTCAATCAAATATCAACTCTAATCGGACATAGTTATTAATTTACTGTATAATCACACGTAATATAGAAATAAAGACTCAGATAAAAGATGTTTTCTGGTGCAAATTAAACTCAGAACAAACCTGCTTCCTATCGATACTTTTCAATCATCTGTGAGTTTTTTTAACTCCAGTTCCTGGTGAATCCTGGTTCCAGCGAAGAGGAACCAATCACATTTGCCTTCCTGTTTCACTTCATCTTGAGTTCAATTCAAATTAGATGTTCGGAAGTTAGAAATAAATATTTTCTGCTGTTCTGTTTATTTTGATGATTCCCTCTTTTCTCTAGTTATACTTTACCGTTACTTCTTGATGTTTCCTCCAAACTAAATGTTCCTCATAATGCTGCTGGACCGACTGTCTTTGCACAAATAAATAAAAATGGTGTCTTTTTATCTATAAAACTTTTCCAATCCTTCTCAGCTGAGAAATTAGGAAAAAAAATGGATTCTACTTATAAAGCTTTGCCCCCATTTCTATGGTTTTTTTCTTAGGACACTTGTTGTTTAGAGCTGCATATTTCATTTAGCCCAATAGTCTCTGACTGAGAAAGTTTCAGAAATATTTCAGGTTCTGTTTCCCTCATTACAGCCCTTCATCGTCAGAATAAATAAATAAAATATTACCTCAATGATTTACTATTAGATATGTAACTGAAGTTTTCCTTTTCAGTAAAAATTAACCAAGATTAAACAGTTTAAAGGCGAATTCCACAAAAAATAAAGCCTTAAAGATAAACACCTGATTATAAAGAACATAAAGATAATGCTTTAAAAAAACAATGAATTTCTCCCAAAACTGAAAACATTTGGTCAGAAATTAGATATTTTTTAATCTTTCTACAAATAAGCAGACGTTTAAGGTGATGATGACTAATTCAGAGGAACTTTTCCTGCATTTTGTCCTTCGTTCTCCCATTTAATTTTCACAAGGTTCAGGACAATCCCACAGCATGATGCTTCCACCGCCATAGGTTTAAATGTCACATATCGCTGTGAGTCCAGATCCTGATAAAGATTTTAATACAAATCATCCATTTTATCCACATCAGCATCTTTCAAATCTCACTTTGAATCTGGAACTGTTTTTTTTTCTGCCAAATGATTATTAATCTCTTAATTCATGTTGATGTTAAACTTAGTTTCATTGCAGACAGTAAAACAGATGAATGTAGTCGATCATGTTTTGAACTTGTTGGTCCTAAATCCTAATCCGCTCTAATCCTCTAATCCCAGATGAAATTTGGTTCAGCTGGTTGCCAGTTCGACTCATCCTGGTTTTCCAACATCTCTTGGAATCCCAGTGAACAAACATGTTCACCAGTATGCACCATTTGAACACCTAAGGATTCTTTCTGGGTTACTTTAAATTCATGACATGTTGGAAGTTCACTGTTCAGTCTGTTGTGTGTTTTTTAAAGCCGGCGGTTACAGTGTTGCTTGTTCTTCTGATTGTAACGCTGCGGTGGCCTCATGAAGTCCTTCTAAGCACAACTTTCTATCCAACAATAAAAATGTTCAAGTTGGTCTATTTTCTTTTGCATCTTTTGGACCTGCTTGTTTTCCAGCCATCCACATAATTCCAGTTACTTATTCCAACAGCTCCGCCTGCCTCGCCATCTCCCAGTTTGCCCACATCTCCCGAAATGAGAAGGAGCTGTCACGTCCATTTAAACCAGAGAAGCTTCATTAGCTCTGCTGGTTTGCTTTAATGCAGGAGCTGCATATATATATATATATATATATATATATATATATATATATATATATATATATATATATATATATATATATATATATATATATATATATATATATATATATATATATATATATATATATATGAGAGCCTTGGCATGATGCAGAGGAGACTGACTCTGCAGCGCTTTCCGTCTTGACTGTGAATCAGAGAGGGGAAATATTTGTTTGGAAATGTGGACTGGAGGGTAAGCACTCTGAAGAGGAGTGGAAGCAGTGTCTATTGAAAAATCTGCACCATGACACAAACAATTATGAGGAGAATCCAGAACAGGGCCAAGATGGCTCTGCAACCTATTTTGGATGTTTCCTCTGGCAGAGCAGCAGCAGCGTCCTGCAGGCCAAGAGATGTTTGGAGCATGTTGGGCCGAAAGCACAGAAAGAAAGAAGAGCCTAATACTGCTGCCCAGGTCCTTCAGCACCTGATAGCAAGCAAAGAAAACAAGAGAGGAAATTTCAGGTTAGAGATGGACGCAGACAAAGGCCTCTGGCAGAAAGGAAAAGGAGAAAGTGATGCAGAGATGAAGGGTGGGGGGGGGCTGGGTGCATAAAGGCAGGGTTGTATTTCATCCCTGCATAGTGGACGTCTTAATCAACAGTGTCAGGTTTGGTTTCTGGGGCTGCATGCGCTTCTTCACAGTGACAGCGAAGGCAACAGGCAACATTTTTAGAAGAAGACGGAGCGTCTTCATTCTGCTCAGATGCTGCATTCAAGTATTCACACTGGTCATGCAGCGATGCAACAAAATAATTCTGTTTGTAAAAAGCAAAAAAAAACAAGAAAATTCAAAAATAAGAGCTTTATTTTTTTATATTTTCACTTCAGTGAAATGAAAGGTCTTTATGTCTGTGAGAAAGTTTGCACAATATAAGGAGAGCGCTACTGCACAACAGTAAAAACTTACAAGACAAAACCAGTAAAATATATGCAATAAAAAAAAGAAGAAATAAAAATGAGTGCAAATATCCCACCTTTAGAAATGGCTGCAGAATTTTTATTTAGAAATTAATAAATAGGGTTTTAATTTTTGCATTTGCTAAAAAATATTCATTGGAGTTCAGTAGGAATTGTAAAAAAATATCATATATGTGTGTGTATGAATATATATATATATATATATATATATATATATATATATATATATATATATATATATATATATATATATATATATATATATATATATATATATATATATATATATATATATATATATGCTAATCATTAAAGCTGCATCTAATAAAACAAAAGTTACAATCTGAAACTGAGCTGTAAATATCACTAATGTTGCTCATTTTCTTTTTCTGCATGTTTTGTATAAAAAGTTTTATTAAAAACCTTTAAAATCTTTAGATGATCGTTTCTTCTGCTGCTGCTATCAGGCCTTTAAACCTGAAATAAACTCTCCAGGTCTGAAAGTTGGAAAGTGAAATGCGCTCTGAGCTCTCTGGCTGCTGGATGTGGATTTTTCCTGCAGGTCTTTCTTGCTCTCTGTGTGAAACAGAGATTATTTATTGGAAGGTGAAATATGCGCAAACATGGCGCGCTGTAAACAGAGGCCAGGAGAGCTTTTATGGAATAGTTAGTTGTGCCCCAGCAGCAGGATGACATGTCCTGATTATTGGCTGTATTTAGATAAGACGCCGCAGTAAATGGTTTCCAAATAGCGTCAAGGTCACGTAATGTAATGGGATAATGTTTTTGGGGGCGATGGCGATAAGATTATGTTTGAGGCGGAGGGCAGCAGGCCGCTCCTTTATTCTGTTTAGACTCTAAAAACAGAAAATGATCATTTTTATACTAATTATAATAAAAATAACACCAATGCTGCTGTATAGATTATTCTTTAGGGGTTTAAGGTTGACAACAGTGATTAAAACACGGAATTTCAGTCAGAAAACGATAATTAAGTTAAAAAAAAACATTAAAACAGTTTTAATGCTGCTTTAAGTAGAATTATAGTGACACAGAAAAATTTGTAAATGAAACACATTAAAAGGAAAGAGAAATATAATTTAAAATGCTTTAAATTAGGAACGTTTTTCATCGGCTAAATGATTTTATTTTATTTGCTGTTTCAAGGATACAACTAAAAACATGTTGATAGAAGAAAACATGAGTAAAAATAAGTTCCAAATTGATTTTTAAAAGACGGATTAAATAATAAAAACATTTTTTTTATTATTTTACATCAATTTAATTAATTTAGAAAGAATATTTAGCAAGTAAAGAAAGAAAGAAAGAAAGAAAGAAAGAAAGAAAGAAAGAAAGAAAGAAAGAACGAAAGAAAGAAAGAAAGAAAGAAAGAAAGAAAGAAAGAAAGAAAGAAAGAAAGAAAGAAAGAAAGAAAGAAAGAAAGAAAGAAAGAAAGAAAGAAAGAAAGAAAGAAAGAAAGCTCTGCAGTCTGTCATCACCTCCTTAAAAGCGCGTCTCCAATTGATCGGTGCGTAAAGTTCTGCGCGTAATAAACCGCGAAACTACCCAAATAAAAATGTGAAATGTAGAAGAAAAGGAAAGCAGATCTACTTTCTCCTCTGCTCATGTGATGCCAGTCAGGCAGATGTTTTGGTCGCTGCATTCTGGCACCATGTTGTTCCAAACTCTCCTCCCATCTCCTCCATTGGCTGCCTGTTGGTTTCGCTCACATCCAGCTCATATAAACCTGGGGCCTCTCACCTTCTCATGGCTCAAATTACTCCTGCAGATCTCTGTCTTCTTCTGGAAAGTAGAATTCGGTGGAACTGCGGCGCATCGCCAACATCTCAGGAATATTATTTTGCTGCTGAACGTCTCCGATCATGAGGATGGTGTAAAATGAATAGATTATTATTAACTTGTGACCACAGTTAGGAGACTCATCGTTCTGCTCGCTGCTGATCCTCGAGCAGAGACGGTTTTGGGGCCGAACGAGTTTATTTTCTTCCCGGCTCAGCATGAACCTCATCGGGGGCTATCAGCATCATCACCACCACCACCTCATGCACGAACCCTTCCCGTTTGTCCAGCGGTGCCACCAGGACGCACCGTATTTCCAGAGTTGGGTGGTGAACCACGGCGAGGTGCCCGCGGACTTCCAGATCCAGGCGCCCTACACGCCGTCCGCGGAGCTGGGAGCGCATGGGACGGCGCACGACGGCCGGCTGGAGGCTCTGCAGAGCGGCATCGGGAAGAGGAGGGCGTCCGGGCCGAAGAAGGAGCGCCGCAGGACGGAGAGCATCAACACGGCCTTCGCTGAGCTCCGGGAGTGTATTCCCAACGTTCCTGCAGACACCAAACTGTCCAAAATCAAAACTCTGCGCCTAGCGACCAGTTACATCGCGTATCTGATGGACGTGCTGGCCAAGGATTCCGGAGAGACGGAGGGCTTTAAGGCCGAGATTAAGAAATTTGAAACGCGGGATTTGAAAAGGAAACGGGAGCTGGTGAGTTTTCTTTGCATAAATGTGCAAATTATCCGCAATCCCAAACATTTTCTACCTTCAAATGCGGAGTTATTTACGCATCTATGACCCAAAATGTTCATGAAGAACTAAACACTGGAAAAAAGAAAAGAAAAGAAGAAAATGGATAAAACTAAAGATTAAAAACAAACTAAGCATTTTTGTCCCTCATTTCACTTATGCCAAAAATGTTAACAGAAATTCCAAAAATAGGAAAAAAATAATAAACCAAATTTTTTCAAAATGTTTTATCATAAGACTTAAAACGAGAGAAAATCTAGTTTAACTAACAAACAGATTATTCAGTAAAATAAAATTAACTAAAAATACATAAATATTTATTAAACCTGTTTATTTCTGGTCACTTCTGCTTAACGTTTAACGCAAAATAAATACATTCAGAAATAAAAAATAACTTTTATCCTTTTCTAGAATCACATCTGATTCCATTTGCTTTCAGCAAATCAGAAAAATAAAACATGTTTTCAGAAATGCATTAAAACTATATTTTCATCATTAAACAGTTTATTTAACTCTGGTTCTAACTTCTAAACCTGCAATTAGGTCCAGTTTAATGTTGGGTTTTATTCTAAAATATGCATCTGGCAGCAAACTTCCTTTTCAGGATGAGATTAGAGATTATATGGGGTTAAGGTTATTAGCCCACTCATAGTCCGAAGTGGTAATAAAGTCAGCTTTATTTTCATAATATAGAACAAGTTGTTCCAGATCGACTCTGCATGGCAGGAATAACGCAGATTAAACTGAAAAATATACAAACTATTAACAAGTCTGTAAAACAAGTTAGACGCAGCTTTTCTAAATAAACCTCAGATGTGAAACCAAAGCAAAATGTTCCATTGGCAGAATAATCCAGGCCGCTACCTCGGGGTTAGGATTAACTCTGATTTCACATTAAAGATGGACCCAACCTTCAATTCTTCCTCCAGCGCAAACATTTTCTAATCTAGGAAATCTGTCCGTGTTTATTTATCATTTGGCCTAAAACGAAAATAAATCTGTTAACTTTCCAATCTGCAAAGTTATTTAACCCAATGTTTGAGAAGGAATGCATGCAGGAAAAAATCCGTTTCTGGACATTATGCATCAATAAAGAAAGCGCCTTTAATCCCACAGGGATTAGTAGTGCAAGAGTTTCAGTAGAAATAACAATTTAATCTAAAAGTTTTAAAAAAAAACCTGATAAAGATTTTAAAAAATCAAAAAGATGTTTAGGCCTCTGGGATTATTAAAGTATTTCTGATTTGTAATTCTTAAGGTGGCATCATATGAGGCACATTGATCTATCTATCTATCCATCTATCCATCTATCTATCTATCTATCTATCTATCTATCTATCTATCTATCTATCTATCTATCTATCTATCTATCTATCTATCTATCCATCTATCTATCTATCTATCTATCTATCTATCTATCTATCTATCTATCTATCTATCTATCTATCTATCTATCTATCTATCTATCTATCTATCTATCTATCTATCTATCTATCTATCCATCTATCTATCTATCTATCTATCTATCTATCTATCTATCTATCTATCTATCTATCTATCTATCTGATTGGATGACACACACACACACACAGATAAAATCCAGTTCAGACCAATCATAAAGGTCATGCCAACGCAGACTCCGCCCAGTTTTGTAAAAAATCAGCCAGTTATATTGACTGTCTGGTTGGCAAATATTATCTTTATTAGATTTGCTGTTCTAATGTCTAAATATTTATTTAATCAATAATTTATCATACATTTTTTTATTTCATCCCATTTTGCAGACATTATTAAAACTTCCATCTTCAGTCAAAATATTAGCAAATAAAAACTAATTTCAAAATCAGTAAAACTTGTATAATAATAAGCAAACAGTGATAATAATAATAATAATAATAATAATAATAATAATAATAATAATAATAATAATAATAATCTCGGAACAGTTTGTTCTTTCAGCATTTAGTCCAAACATTTTAATTCGTCTGAAAAAGTTTTCAACCACATTTCGCCATCAGATGACGTCATGATTTAAAAAAATATCCACTCAGATTAATGAAACATTTGTTTTGGTATGATGCATCTGACAGCTATAAAATATTGTAAACATGTTATTGAACATTTGCTCAAACTGAGGCAGAATTAAGATTTTAAAAGTTTCATCACAGATGGAATAAAACTAAAATTATTATTTAAAAGTTGAATCCGCCTCATAACTGAACTTATTGAAATGGATCAAATATTAATGTTTCAGGGTTTAATTAACTTCAACTGTTTAGTTTCACTGCGTTTAGAGAAGAGAAACTGTGTTGTTTTTTTATAGCATGACTTTAATAAAAATATACTTAATCGGGCAGTTAATTCTGTTAACATAAATTAGAATTAAAAAAACTTTAAACAAAAAGAAGTAATTTTTTGACAATAGTTACAAAGCGGTATAGATGTAGAACTCTTTGTATAAAGATGTATTTAACACCATTATAAAGCGATTAGATGTTTTTACGTATTTTTAATTTATTTTGATCTGAATTAAATATCCAAAGCTGATCACAAGCAAGAGACTAAAATAGTGCAGCTGCTGCTGCAGATGTTGCTGCAGATGTTGCTGCAGATGTTGATGGCGGTCTGCTTCTTGTGCTTCTTCCTCCTCCACAGACCGACGGACTGCAGGAGTCTTTTGGAGGCGAGAAGAAGGTGAAGGGCCGGACTGGATGGCCGCAGCAGGTCTGGGCCCTGGAGCTCAACCAGTGACCCCCCCACCCCCCCACTGATGCGCTAAAATGCAGAGACTGAAATGAGAGCCTGGAGGAGGAGCTGCAGCAGCGCGTCTTTCCCACAATAATAATAATAATAATAATATTTGTGATATTTTAACTGTTTATTTCTTTGGGCTTCACTCTCCTGCTGCCAAAGCAAACAAACAGAAACTGCCTGTTTTCACCTGATCTACATGGTTCATTTCTACAACAGGGTCACTTTTCATTGCGTTTAAATCTGTTTATTACTGTAAATATTAAGAAGGTATGAAATAAGACTTTTTTTTGGCTTCTTTTTCTCCACCGGTTCACGAACACATTTTTTATTTTGTGACAATTTTAACAAAACAACCAATCTATGGGCTCTATTTCTGTAAAGCAGCCAGATGGAGGTTTAGACACTATTGTTCACTAATCAGGAAAATTCACGTGGAAGTGGTGAATTTCTTTGATCCGCAGTCAGAATGTGAGAAGCAGCTCTAGAAACTCTGATTATTAATGTTAAACTGATTGAATCTACCTCAGTATTTGAAATAAATGTCACAATAAAAAGCAGAGTGAGACATTAGTGAACATTAACGCAGCTTTTCACTCCGACGCGTAAAAACGCTCAAACTACAGATGGAAATAAAAATGTAATTACTGTGCGTTAGATGTTAAGGTGTATTTGGTTCCATTAATAAATGGAGGATTTTATGACACATTACTTCTGAAACGCCTGATATGTGAATGATGATGTGAACCACGGGCAGCCATTAATCCATTATTAAATTATTTTGAAGAATTAAAGCATAATTTGCGCTTCATAATTACCTTTCATTAAGCCTCACCAGAAGCTTATTTATTTTTTAAACTTTCTTTTCAAAGCAGATTTTCATGAACAGAAATCAAACCAAAAAGGTTCAGAAACACTCAGATTATTAATCTTTTAATTAATCTCTCCTGGTTTCCATGAACTGAACACACTTAAACTTTCCTGGATGGTGGATTTATTTCAGTTGGTTTTTGTTCAGGAAACATATTTAATAATAATAACTAATAAAGTTTCCAGTGATGAAACAAAGTGGAATAAATCCGCTGTAGGAGCAATGGGGACACCTAGTGGTGAACGGCTGCTATGAAGGTGAGCAGTCAGAGTGGAACCTGATCCTCATTCATTCACATGATGAATCAAACATGAGCTGCTTGTTAATGTGCAGCATTAATGCTGGATGTTTTCACAGCTCGGCTCTTTGCTGTTTCATTATTTTTCATCCTTTTTCCAAATGAGCAGCGAGGTAAAAAAGTTCAATTAAGACTGTTAGAAATTAAAGTAAAACTCTGCACCCTGATTGGCCAATCCGTGCTGCCGGCTCTCTAAAGGTTGATTCTCATGTGTTATGAAGACAAAAATAATCCTGAGTTCAGTTTGAACAAAATATTAGTATTAGTATAGTTTGGATTAAGGATGTAAACAAATCTAAATGTAAAAATAAATAATCTCCCAGAAGGTCTAAAAGCAACAGCTGCTCTGTCAGGTTAGTTCCTTTAATTTCCGTCCGTCATCTCCAGCGTTCTACAGCCAATTAATCTCATTCTAAGGAACTAAACTGAAGAGAATTATTAGTGGATTTCACAAACTGTTAAATTTACTGGATCTGAAACAGTTTCATTAAAAGTAGAATACGTCTCAGTTATCCTCCGCTCCATAGCCGCAGTTTTCTGGTTCAAAAAGCTATTTTTGCCACATTTTAAATCTGGTCTGTTTGTCAACAGACCTTTAGGTCTTTTAACTGCAGATAATTCAGTTTTAATCGACTAATTGTATCAACTTTACAAAATTATGGTCACAATACTCCTTAGAGCCATTTTTGTTTGATCAGGGGTTTCAACCCGGCATTTAATTTAAGTAGCTTTTTAAAGAACGCTTCATGCAAAGGACAAAAAAAATATATAGATTTTTTTGTAAAAGGAGTGTTTGTATGTTTCTGCAGTGCGTTTGACTGGTCCAGGAAGTAACCCGTAACATTCACCTATAGAGCGCAAGAGATGAGCGCCTGGACGAGCAGAGGATGGATGGCTTTAAATACGCAGGAAGACAATTAATCATTGGTATAAAAGATGAGCAATGATTTTATACCAACACTGCTTTCCATAGAGCAACATGGAAGAAGTGATCATCAGTAGTTAGTAGTGAATAAAACATCCCCAGATCCATTCATCTGCCCAGACAATACATTTATTAATATTAGGAGCAGTATGCAGCCATACTTAAATATGAATTTTCTCTCTTTTTAATAGAGCAGTCAGTATAATGAGGCATGACCTGTGTTAATAAAGACCCATGTTTTCTACATGACACTAAGAAATCTACAAGGAAAAGTAAAAAGTACAAAAGACTGAAAATAAAAGGGAACAGAAAGCAGAGATCTGCAGGAGGACGGTGAGAACGTCTGAAGGCCTCAGCAGAGCGTTTCCTTCCAGATGGTAACTAGTTTCCTCCGTTTGATGATTATCAGCAGGATCAAAACATCAAAACCTGAACAATTAAATGACAAAAAGAAAAAAACATCAAGAGGAACATTTCAAAGTAATTAAATCAGAGAAATATGGAGGAAAAAGTCGGGATAAATCCTCATATAGCAGCAGACAAACTGCTAGAAAGTTTCTGGGTTTTTAATTCATTGTTGAATTTGTCGGCGAAGCGAGAAGCTGAACGTTAGCGACAGGAAGAAACGGCGGCTCATCTTCTTTCCTCCTATCTTTACATCCCGTCTGAACACAGGACACCAATAAAGTGATCCGTTTCCTGTTAGACATTATTAGCGATGGTTTGATTGGATCTTAAACTGAACCTGAGTCTGAACTTTTTAACCCTTTCCAGCATCGTTGGCCTCTGGCTGATAACCACCTCGTTCCTCTGAAAGTGATTAAACTTTATTCACCAGCTAGAGAAAGAAAAACACACACACCACAAAGTTTAGTTTCTGTCCCTCCCTTTTCTAAACTCTTAAGGCAGCCATTTAGTATATTTGCATTTAGCTGATTTATTTCCCATCTGGCTCTGGATTTTCTACAGTATTACGATGAATCTCTGCTGTGAGTTCTGCTGCAGACGGCAGCGACAGCAAGAAACCAAATCCAGCAGACTCCTCCTCCTTCCATGTCTCCTCCAGTTTAACGTCCTGAGAGGACGGCAGGTTCTGGTCCCACAGAGGAAGGAGCTGCTGCTGATGGAGGCGTGTGGATCTGGCGTGGAGCTGATGCTGGCGGGGGGAACTTTAGTCCAGCGGTTTACCTCCGTCGCCCTTCTGGTCCAGGCGGCTCTTGCTACTCTTCACCATGTAGATGAAGTAGGTGAGGGTCTCCTTCTCGTTTACAGGAATATTCCTGAAATGACGACTCACAGTCTGTGGAGAGAGACCAGAAATGATCAATCAATCAATCAATCTGGGCTGCAGGTTCACAGCGAGCACTGCAGGATTAAAGAGCTAAATTTAACTGGGAAAAGCAAAACAAAAACCAAAGAAAGTTGATCTCTCATCATTCAATCACTGATAATCTGTTCCAATAAAAAAACTAAAACCTTATCGAGTCTGTTGCTTAATCCACCTGATTTCCTGCAAACGTCTAAACATCCCTGCTTTAAGTTGCTTAAAATAAAGATAAAATTATTATCCTCATTAAAACAGTAATCTCCACTGAAACTAATTCCTTCCATCATATTCTACCTATAAATTATACAATAATTATTTCACCAAAAGAACATGTGCAACGTTAACATGGAGCTTTTTTTAGGTTTGTTTATGGAGAGAAACCTGCATCATTTAGCCGATAAGGTCGCGAATAAAAACTCCAACTGTCTCTAATCTAGCAGAGACTAAACATATAGGAGCATTAGAAGCAAACATAATCCAGATGAAACACAGAAATTAAAGCTGCGTTAAAATATTTAAAGTTAGGAAACTGTTGCTTAGTCATCTTTACTTTGGGATTCTCTGCTTCAAAACAGGAAAAGGAAAAACGCGTTTAGCTCTCATCCAAACTTATCAGAACGTGACGCTTCAGTTTATTCTGAACACAGAAGCCTGGAGATGAACTATTGGGATCATTTCTCTGCTGTGGATAAAGGATGAATTCATGAAGGGATCATTAAGTCATCAATACGGTAGAAGAAGAGCCCCCCCTGCTGGATTAAGTGGTAAATTACAACAAACAATTCGATCCTCGCTGGTTTTAAACAAACAAACCAAAAAGACTGATGGATGTTTTCAGTGTTGGGCTCTGTGGGAACTAGCTGCAGGTTTTCATGCAGCTCCAACCGACTCCACCAATCACAGGGCAGCGTGTCTGATTCACCACAACATTTAGAAAATAAAACTAAATCACTCAGTAGGAGACTGATAGATTGAAACGGTATTCAGCTGAATAGAAACAGCGGTGAAGTAGAGGGGTGAGCTGCGTTACCTCTGCCAGCTGAGCCTTGTTAAGCCCAGGTCTGGTCTGCAGCTTGTAGTGTCGCTTGTAGCGTCTCAAAGTGTTCACCTGCAGCTGGAACAGATCCACCTGAAAATACCAAGCAGGCCATGAGAATCCACCTGGAAAAACACCTCCTCACAGCTGCTGCAGCAGCGTATGACACACCTGAAATACCATCAGCCAGTTAGAGAACATTAGAAATCCCCCAGGATGGAAAGCTGAGACCTTCTGGTTTATAGAGAACAGAATCTGATGGTTTTATAAACTTCAAAACACGTCAAAATATTCCCCTCAATTAAAAAATGCTATATTTATTTTGTTACATCTTTCGTATCATTTATGGTTGATTTCTCCTACTTTATAAACTTGTTCTTCATGTTGGAACAACAAACGTGTCAAATTTCACATCTCTATTCAGAAGCAACGTGAAACTGACCGTTTTTATGTAAAAGGTCCAATTGTGCAAAAAATGGAGCAAATGTTCCAAACTGCTTTAGTTTAATCTTATGACCATTTTGACCAGAAAAAAAACTAATTTCTATCTTGAGATTAACACACATTTTCATCCAAACATCTAGTTTAGGATTAGCGTCTAGCTGATGGGTATGATCGGCTGTGGTTCGGATCACCAGAACAGAAAAAAAAATAGGATCTGAAAATTATAAACTTTAAGCTGATGATGAATTATTAGTTACTGATTTTTGAGTTGATGGTCATTTTCTGTAGGATTGCTTGATTCTAAAGAGGTATAATATGCTGCAGTTTCACTCTTTGATGCAGAAGAAATGTGATGTAAAAACGGACGGCTGTGAGAGTTAGTCGAGTCGACATTCTGGGTTTGCTCGTTTCCAGACATCATCACGCTGCTGTAGATCAATAACCACAGCAGTTTCTCCTCTTCAAAGGACGCTATCATCTGGATGAACCCTGAAGAGGCTTCCTCCTTGCAAACAGCGTTTGCTAACGTGCTAATAGCTGCGCAGCTTCTTGATCTGATCAAGAATTATTTGCCTCATTTCCAGTCAGTTCAGATGTTAACGATTTTCTCCCCATAAATGTTTTTACATCATATTTAGTGCAAACATGTGAGCCTTCTTTGCTCCACTGGTTTTGGTCTCTGTCACACATTTTATCTTAAATGTTTATATATATTTTTGGAAGTGATTAGTTCTGTCAGCTAAAGGCATCTTTTACAGTCTTTGCAGTTAACGATTAATCGATTAAAAAATTAGTTCACGATTATTTCTATAATTTATTAATCCTGTTTGTTTCAAACTCCTCAAAGATTGTTTTTGCTTTTTTCATGTTGAATAAATATTAACACTGTGGATTTCTAAGTGAACATTTAAAGAAGCTGCCTTTGCCTATAAACTACTAGAAATTAAAGCCCAGGTAGCTTTTTAAATGTTACCAAAAGTAACTAAATCTTTTTATTACTTCCTGATGGCAGCTTCACGGTGTTTCACATAAATTCCCGTTACTCAGCTTACCTACGGTTTAGTGATATAATGAAGCAACCTTTAGAGAAGGGAGCAGCTCCCAGGTTGTTTTCAGCTCCTCTCACCTCAGGAACGTCCACATCGTGATCCGGGGACTCGCCGCCATCATCGCTGGTCTTTCTCTTCCTCTTGTTGCGGACGCTCTGGATAAAATTCTTGTGGAAATCACAGATGTAGAGATGCCGCACCTAGAAGGCCAAGACAAACATAAAACCTCTTAAGCTCCTAGAAAATATTTTCACCATCCAGCCTTGACTGTGTTCGTTTGAAGCTGTTGAAAATGAAACCTGCTGATTGGAAAACGTTGCAGACTGACTAATGCTTCATCACAGACGCTCCTTAAAAGGCGAATAAACACCAATTATTTAGTAGATAAAGAGTAGGACAATTAATTAAATTAAGTCAATGTTAGATAAATTATCTGCTAATTTAAAATGATAACTCATAGACTCATTTATCTTGTCGATCAGGAATGTTCCAGATCGCTGTGACCCTGACTGACAAGATAAACCTCTTAGATTTTTACGTATATCAAAACGACCAGAAACCATGAATGAAATAATGCGTTTAGCTTTGGTCACGGCTTGGACTAAAGATAGAGCAAAATTTTTCTAAAACTCTACAGTTTTGTGTCGATTTAAAGCTTTAATGGAGGCTGTTGTTGTTCCAGGTGAATCATCTCAATCAGTGGTCCTCCTAACTGTCAATCATTCAGGTGTCCTTCATGCTCCTCCCCGTTTCCTCTGGTGAGTCTGACATGGTGGAAATCTTTTGGAAAGTTAGCTTGTATGAGCGACGCTAACAGTAACTTTTATAAACAGTGCGATCACAAGGATAATGGACTTGTGCACGCTCTGGCTCACGTTTAATAGGGGTTCCCTCTTGGCAGCGCGTACAGGGTTGTTCATTAATTTTTTTAAGTGGGCGGGTCTATTCAGATATTGGTGAAAATCCTTCACTATAGCTTTTAAACTGCCAACATGTCAATCATTCCATGGCTTACGGTCCTTTTCTTGGAGCGGCTGCCATTTTCTCTGAATGCGAGGGAATGGAGTGTCCTTACAGGAAGCATTCACAGTCCTTCACAACACACTGCCTGTCAGCTGGCTGAAACATTAGCATTGCAATTTCCCCACAAATTTCAAGCAAAACAAACAGTTTGTCTAACTTTTTTCCACTTTCTACAAGAGCATCAACATTCCACCAACAAAGTGCTCTTCAAACCCAACGCTTTCTTTTTGCTGTAAATATAAACTTAATTAATAAACAATATAAAGTAGCTGCATACCTGTGTTCATAATTCACCTTCAGATTTTTTTTTTTACAATGTTTATATCAAGTCTAACTCCTTCAGTCGCAACAAGGTAAAGCAGAAGGATGATCTGTATTAGATGCTGTGACGAACAAAGTCTCTAAAACGACATGATGAACAAAACTGCATGAAAAGATCTTAACAGACATCCTAAATAATTCATGTGTTCATCATATATTACACGTGTTTGAAAAGGAGGAAAATTAAAAAGGTTTTGTTTAAATCAATAAACGCTTAAATGGATCAATTCTATATTGTAAACAATCTTATATTTTAAGTCTATATGCTCTCAGTTCTAGATGATCGGTTCTAGATCAGTTCTGTGGGATTCCGCTCATCGGCTGCTGCGTAGTTTGAATTAATCTTAATCTTCCAGATCAGTTCCAGAGGAATAAAGCTGGTCTTACGCTCTTATCGATGTCCAGCTTGAGTTTCTTCTGGGAGATGCTTTTCTGGATCCTCTTGCTGAAGGAGGCGTTCCCCGCCGAGCGGCCGCAGCGCTCCCCGTCCTCGATCAGGCAGCAGCTCTGGCCGTAGAAGGGAGGAGGCGGCGGGCCGTCATGGCTGTCCTCCTCGGTGCTGAAGCCGTTCATCCTTCCAGCCGCCGGTTCACCTTCTGCTCTGATCGGAGGATCCGCAGCGCAGCAGCGTTTCAGGCCAAATCCCACTTCCTGTTGATCTTTTTGTTGTTGGACAGCCGGCAGCTAGCTAGCGGAGCAGCTAGCGGAGCAGCTAGCTCAGGTTAGCGGCTAATCCCGGAGCTAGCAGCCTTCACCGTTTGAATGTGACCGACCTGAACCCAGACCCCCGCGGCTCAAAAACAGTCCATTCATCTGTTAAACCGGAAAATAAACCCGCGGTTACCGATACTTTGCTAACCGGCGGAACGAGCTGGAGGAGCCGCCGCTCAGCCTGGAATTCCTCCGGTGAGAACCAGCGCACCCTGTCCCTGCAGCCGCCCGTTACTGTGCCGCTAACCGCCCGCTGTGATTTCCTCCCCAACAAGCGGCAACTGATCAGAAGAAGGAAAAATAACTTTAACCGATTCTAACAGTTTGCAGCCCCACAACTGCGACACTCTTTGAAGACTGCTCGGTACAATGGAACATGCTCCGTCCGTGTGGCGGAAGTTCCTGTCCTGGACGCTGATTGGCTCACTTTCCCCCGGAGGCGTGCCTAAGGTCCAAAACCTATGTTCCTATTGGCTGGAGCAAACATCAGTCTCACACAGTTTTCTACTACGAAAAGGCGTTAAATGTGGCGTCATAGACAGTTAAATGCCTTTTTCCTCACCAAGGATAGATAGATAGATAGATAGATAGATAGATAGATAGATAGATAGATAGATAGATAGATAGATAGATAGATAGATAGATAGATAGATAGATAGATAGATAGATAGATAGATAGATAGATAGATAGATAGATAGATAGATAGATAGATAGATAGATAGATAGATGCCTCAATGTGCCTCATATGACGCCACCTTAAGAATTACAAATCATATCTCTGCTTTTTTAGATATTAAACTTTAAAGTCTGCTAAATGTGATAAAGCACCGTTTCTGAAATTCTTTCTATAATTCACAGCATGACTATTGACTTTTATTCCCAACAGATTCACAGTGCAATACTGCAAGACACCACACGATGGAGACAAAACCTCGTAAATTCTTTTGGGGGAAAAAAAGGGGGCGTGATTTTTCTCTGTTAAATCTTTGTACCAAAACCTGTTCACATCTTTGACATCCTGACAAGGATTCAAATGTATCCTGCTAAAAAGTTTTTAATACATAGGTTTTGTAATATGCGTTTAAAGCCATTTTTTATTTTTCTTAAATTCTTCAGTTTATATACCAAACTAGGATGCATAAACCAGTCACTCAGGTTACTGGGCCAGATTATATAACATTCGCTTTCAAATCCCTCCTTCATTTAACTGAAGCTCCAGATATTAGTTCACTCACTGTCAAGGTGTCAACTTTGAACTCTGGGCTCTTGTGGCATTTGATTCCTTTCTTTTTTATATGCTGTTGTAGACTTGTTGCCGTGCTTAGTGAGAACGGATTAGTCCACCATTCACCTGCCATACAGATTCCTTCTCACTGAGCTCTAGTGCAGGCTTCCCCAACCTCAGTCCTGGAGGCCCGCTGTCCTGCAGGTTTTAGAGGTTTCCCTGCTTCAGCACAGCTGATATTAATGATTGCAGTAGACCAAAAGCCTGGTAATCAGCTTTCAATTAAATCAGCTGTGCTGGAGCAAAGAAAAGCTCTGTAAACAACGAGCCTTTAGGACCGAGGTTTGGGGATGCCTTCTCTAGAGGACTTACATTTAGAGGCGTTCATAGCAAACTCAATAAACTTCTTCAGATGTTTTTTTTTACCAGTCTGTATGTGTTTAGTTTCCATGCCCCTGGAGGAACAGACATTTGGTGGAATGAGGTCTATAAGGCAAGGCAAGGCAAATTTATTTGTATAGCACAATTCAGTACAAAGACAATGCAAAGTGATTTACATGATTAAAATACAGGAAGATAAAACAGAATCAAAGCAAGTAGGAAAAAAAATTAAAAACAGTTGGGTTAGCATTTGATCAAAAATTTCTCCTTGGGCAGTTGACAATTCACCAGAACCTTGCCTTTTGTTCTACTACCATAGAACTGCAAAACCTTTCCCATTATCTACAGGTAATTTAACTCTGCCCGATACACACCAATCCTCTGGTGCCAACCTGGATAACTGGGGGGGATTCCACTCTAGATTACCGACGTCTCAGTAAAATTAAGTGCCTTCTGGTGGCACCTACAACCTTCCTCTCAGTCTTAGAGAGAGCCTCGCGTTCCTATGTGAGGTCTTTTGGTTCACAGGTGGAACAAAACCTGAACTGCCTTTCTGCTCCCCAAAAAGAAAAGTTATCTTTTATTTTGTATGTATATTCTTTATTATTATACTAATGGTAATGCTTTTGAAATGATTAATTTAAAGAAAATATGTTTTAGTTGAACTGTTTAACTAGAACAGTCGAAGATAACTATACGGTATATAAGGAAGATAACTTTTCCTTATGTTGATTCCAGTTGATTGATCCCCATAAGTTATGATAGTGTAACATAAATAATGTTAAGTCATCCTAAAGCAGCATTTTCCTGATGAATTAGCGTGAATACCTGATACATGGCCACACCCACCACACATAAAAAAAATATAGAAAAAAAAATGCGGGGAAAATAAAAGCAGCTCATTCTAAAGGCATGTTCTGTTGTTTCATTTAACATAAGATACATATTAAAGTGCAGTAGGTCTTGCTTCTCCAAACATGATCCAAGTAAATCAGTGAATTTTTCAGTTGTTTAATGCAAGTCAGGTAAAAGCCATTCTTGAGAAACGGATCTTTTGCCCATTGATTGTCTCCCCGCACACACCTTTTGTTGCATCCTCCATCAGTCAGCTTATTCATTTGGCTGTCTCCTCTATCATTGGCTAAACGGCTGCTCCTGCATAGCAAGATGTCTGCTAAACTCCTTACATAGTGGAAGTCTATCCTAATCTCAATTTAAATCCAAATGGACTCTTACCTCATAGTTCCTAGAGCCAAAAAATACCTTTTTTTTCTGGAATAAATGATTTTGGAGTTTATTTGCTTCCAACAATGCTGCAAATCTAGGACACATTTATTTTTTTAGCAAAACTATAAAAATGGGAAATGTTTGCAGATAGATATCTGTCCTACAGGAGTGCAACTAATCCATCTCTAATGCAAGGGTACTTTGTGAAAAATGGTGCATAGATTCTGAGCTAAATGCTTCCTGCCTTGTTGGGGTCAAAGCTCTGATCCAGTAATCTCATCCATTTTAATATTAACCATGTGTTTATTTTATGAGAGTTTTGAACTGTAGGAAAACAATGTGCTTTAAATGATCCATTTGCACTGAGTGACATACAAGAAAAGTTTTCTCAGCTTGCTTTTTGTTAAAAACATTTGTCCTATCTCAGACACATCGAACACCCAAGTCACCCGTCAAAGGAAATGGAAGCAAAATGCTGTAAAAGCTTCTCCAGAAGACTAAAGGCTGCTTCAAGGGAGAGATCTTAAAAGCTATTGCTTTTGTTTACAAGGGTTATTTTGTTGTCATTTGTTTGATGGGATATTTGCTCTCATCTTAAAAACTGCCTCATCATGCTGAGCTGATGGCAAAATGAGAAAACATATTTAATAATGTCATGGTTTTGGTTCTCTCTGAGTTTTCATCGGTTTTATTTCCATTTTGTGTTATTCTAGTAAGTTTTGATTGTATTTTTGAGTTCTTAGATATTTCTTGTTTGCCATCTTGTATCTGTCTCCTCCTCCTAGCTCCCTTCTAGACTCCTCTGTTCACACCTGCTCCCAGTGTGCTGATTAGCCTGGTCTTTGTCTCTCTCCCATAGATGCACCTCCTGCTCAGTCACTGTTGCTGGTTTGTCATCATTTCTTCACTCCTTGTTGTGAAGATTCCTGGTTCTCAGTTTTTGTGGATTTATGTTTTGTGATTTTTGCTTCTTTTGAACCTTTTTGGATAATAAATAAGCTTCAGTCTGCGTTTGGGTCCTCCTGTCAAACCTCCACCCTACTGTTACAAATACAGGCAGTTGTAAAATAATGTACCAGGTCAGACAATAACAAAGCAGCAAAAGAGCTAAAGAAATTTCGATGTCGTTTCATTTTTTTTGAAAAATGACATGCTAAATAGTTTTTTAAGGAATATTAATAGCTGAGAGAGCAGGAATGTAACATGGTGCATCTCCTGGAAGGGAGGGGGGGGTGCAGATTGTCCATTGACTGATGGATGTGGAAAGTGGCAGATGATGGGGTAGTGTAACATTACCAGGTTTCTCATATTGCTATCATCAGGGAGAGGTCTCTAAGAGCCAATAAGACATAAAGTGGCTCTCAGTGTATTCAAAGTTGTCGTCGCACCTCAATCTGGGCGAAGCAGCGACAGGCTGAGCATTACGATGTCCCAGGAGACTCCAGGAAATGGGCCGTGCTGAGGAGCTATATTCACTGATGAGTAAATCACTGCTGCCTGAAATCTCTGCCAGCTTCTGTGTGGGAAGCAGAAATGATTATGACATTAACATTTTGAAAAAACGTGTTTTAGCACATTCAATCACTAAGATGATTAAAGTGAAAATGGATTAAAACATGCCCAAAGAGTCTATTTGAAGAGAAGATTATTATGAAGGGCTATCATAACGTATGTAGATGATCCTGTCTAACAATTTAAGGTGGTGATAAAACAAACCTGACATGCATTAGCTTGTAGTTCCTACCTCAGATCGATCTTTACTGTAGAAAAAAGGCCAGAAATGTTTCGACAGAAGAATCCTATAATAGGCTGTAACCTGGAAAGCCCATCAGCAAACAAGACAAACACCAACAAACCCATATATCCATGGAAGACTCAGACTTCCCAAGTTATGACCCATAAATGATTATGGAAACCCATGAGGGCACAGAGAGAACATGGAAACCCAACAGAAAGATGTTGAACTCAAGATCCTCTTGTTGTGACGTCACAAAGATGACAACTACACCGATGGGCAATAAAATGTTGTTTTTTGTTTTTTTTAACCAATAAAACCATATTTTTCTATCTCAGCAGTCATATTTTTATACTAAACGCTTCAGCAACAGTTTTTACGACAGCTCCACTCTGATATTGAGTTAAACTCTGAAATATGGGCCTGTTCGAATTCATGGGCTGCGTCCTCTGAAGGCCAGATATGAAGGACGGTGACATCATAGCACGGCGCCGAGGTCTGGTCGGATTCCAAGAGTCCTCGTTATGCGGCCTTAAAATGCGTCCTTCTTTTAGCCCGATTTGAAGGACGGGTCTGATGTATCCTTGCTATCCTTGGTTTACCCAGAATTCATTGTGAGACCAAGCCAGCCGACTGCTCCGTGATCAGAGGAAAGGTTACTTGGCGCCGAACAGTGGTGAAAATTGGAAGTTCAGTTTAATATAATCCAGTCTGTGAATAGTTCCGTCTGAGATGAATGAAAATAGTTGTTTTAATGGTTACTGAGTCAGATATGTGGCGGTAATGTTTGGTTTATCTAAAGGTTTTTATCTGTTACTGTGTAAATGGGTTTGGCTGGAATTTAAGGACAGATTCTAATAGATCTGGGGGGGGGGGGACTATAAATCTGATAGGAGTTTATTTTTGTATTGTTGTTTTGCACAATATGCTTAATTAAGTCTTCTTTGGTCCTGGAACAAGGCAGGAGGTCTTCCACATCCCTGGAACTGTCTCCAGGGTCAGACTAAGAGGTGCTGTAGAATCCCACAGAGCTGCTCTGCTCAGACCTTCAGGACTCTGACACCATCAGGACCTGCTGACTGATCACCATCCAGTCTCTCCAGTTGCCTCTTTACTGACTTCTAGAGACAGACAGGTGGAAGGTGGAGGCAGCAGCACCATCACCTAATTTAGCTGATAACAAACTCATAGAAGCAGGAGAGTCAGTGGAAGAAGATGAAACATTTGAGTATAACAGAGACTCTTGGGGTGAAATATGGGCAGGAGGTCCCTGTGACTGTGGGCAGGAGAGGGAACCATGCTGAGCCTCTGAACCAAACCTGTTGAAGAATGGATTCAGTCTCTTTCCAAACTTCTGTCTTCTCCATTTGGCTGATGAACTGCATAAAATGCATTATGAGGAAAGAAAACAAGACTGATGCGGTTGATCAAAAGGAGGTTTTTCTTTAGAGATGTCCTGGACATTGTTCTTCATTTTGAATATTTAATCTTTCTCAAAATGATGGTTCTCCAAGCATTAATAGATTGTGATAACTTAGTGATTTAGATGTTTTAATGCAGAAAGTCTAAAGCTCTATGTTTTAGAAAGGATAGGTCTGAAATGCAGCAGATCTTTTTGAAACGAACACTAGGTGGCACACTAGAGCAAGGAATCCTCTAGAAACCTAAGGTAAAAAAAGGCAAATTTAACAGATCATGCCTTAAAATGTCTACAACAGTATTTATTAAAAATGCTTATTTTGATAAATCATGGATTCATAGGCTAATTTTATTTATTTATTTTTTTGCTAGTCACGTTACTGTAAATGTATTGTTGAAAACAATAAAAATTAATCTCAAACAAAGTAAACATTAGATTGAAATGCTTTATAAGTTGGATATACATCAAATAGATTTTGGAGTCATGGTTTAATCTTTTTGTAATGTGTTTTTTTAATTTTTTTATTGTTTTTCAGAGAACAAACTTTTTCCTAGACCAGCAGCATGATAGATCATTTTCTGACTAACTAGATAAACTGGACCTTTTAGAACAATCATTTCGTCTTCCACACACAGGCTTTTTCATACCTTGCTCGATCTTTTGCTGATGTGTCAATGGACCCAATGAAAAGCACCTGCTTTTCCAGGAAACCGTCTGTGGCTGGAGCCAATTATTCTGGCTGTCACAGAAAATGAGCAGAATATGTCCTCCAACGTCTCCATGTTTGACTCTCCATGAAATGGAAGTGGACACGCCGTCCACCTGTTGAGAGTAAAAGAGCGACTGAACGCAATAATTCGCTCTTCTCTAAGTGAGTGGAGAGAAACCTGCATACGTTCTGGGTCAGTAGAATGAAATGGATGAATTTCAGTTTAAAAGACTCACAAATTGGTCAAACTGGTGGCCATCCCTGGTAAAAACGAGAAAGGAAAGATTCTGCAAAAGAATGTATGTGTTTTTTTTCAGCTCAACGAAACAAATAAATTCTATTTAGTTTATTTCTATATCTCCAATTCACATCATGTCATCTCAGGTCACTTTCCAGTTCACCAGATCATCCAGTCAGATTGATTCAAAGTTTTCTATCTAAGGAAAACCAGCTGATTGCATCGACTCATTGACTCTTCAGCAATCCCTCACACTAAGCATGCTTGTAGCGACAGTGGAGAGGAAAAACTCCCTTTGAACAGGAAGAAACCTCCAGCAGAACCAGGCTCAGTGTGAGCGGCCAAAATGTTACGGTAGTGTAAGCTCACACTGAAAAATTACATGAAACAAAAACATTTATTCATTAAAGAAACAAAGTATTATTGTATGTCGATAGCACTGACCTTCATTTAAGCCAATAAGCCTGGTGGACATCCTAGCTTGTTGCAGATCAGCATCCCTCCTCTGATCCTTTTCCACCATCAAACATGAAATATTTTAACTTTATTTATACAGTTTGTCTGACTGAGATCTAAGATTTTATTTACAAGAGAGACCTATTTAAATTCTATTAGGTTAAAACTGAAATCCCAAACTTTGGACAGATGGAACAAAGATTAAATGTTTGACAACAAATAAATAACATTTGCATTAACATTTGAGAAGAGGAGCAAGTGAAATTGGACACTGTTGTCAGACAACATGCGGTAATTTATAAATGTTCTAAATCAGGTTGGGTCCAGATTAGCCAGCAGGTGGGTCCGGATCTGGACCACGGTCCGCTAATCCGTGACCTCTGCTGTATGCATACCAAACAGTTCATGCCCATTGCATATGGTGACGCGACTGTGATGTTTCCTCTAACATCTCCTTTGGAGAAGACGATCTCCTGCCTTTTAGAGAAAAGGATGATATAAAACATATTTCCATCGGGGCACCAATGCTGATATGCAGAGTATTTATAAAAAACGATGACCACCTTGTTTCACATGCAGCACATTTTAAGTTCTCTGATCTATGGTTAAAATATTATTTTGCAGGATGGAGATTTTTGTTTTTCAATTAAAACTTAATTTAGTTTAATACAAATAACTCCAGAAAAGTGTTTCTGATTTAGGGATACATTAACTATTTCTATGACCATTCTAACAACAGCCAGTGTTCATTGATCTGTAGGATGAAGGTATTCCAGAGAGTTTTCCGGCACAGACGCATTCAGCTTTAAGCAATCACAACCTGAACACCTGATTACTCATCAAAATCATCTCAATATGCATTTATTAGAATACAATAATATGTATAATAATAAAAATGACAGAACCATCAATAGTTGTAAGGCAGCCACTAATCATTTTCACCTCAAGCTGTTATCTGTAATGAAACCTGAGATATCGGGTCACACCGAGCTGCACAGGTCAGGGATCTGAGATTGGACTAGAAATTAAAGGATAGAATAACGATTCTTTCTTGTTCAATTTCCTGAGTTATGTTTTCTGTTTACAATTTTCTGTGCATAACTGATCATGTGAAATGGAGCCTCCTCGCCAAGTGGGGTGGCACTTTGACTTATTGCTTTCTGACCTTTTATGGCATTTGGAAAGGGCAACTCAACAGACAGATGGTGCATAGTCATATGCAAATTGAAAATGTTAGGTGAAGGCGGCGGCGGCTGCTGTCTCAGTAATTCAAACAATTTGCTCTGTGCTCTTCGTTCAGAGTGCTGCAGTTCTATTACCTGCAAGTTGTTGCAGAGTTTCTGTTTGTCTGCAAGCAGAAAACAGTCAGTCAGTACTTTGATAGAAAACAACAACATATTTTAACACATTAAACCTCTCACTAGTGTTTCACTTGATAAATAACCTTGTATAAATATTCCTACCTCTAGAAAATATCACTTCTTTCCCATAACAGGAATAAACTTCAATTTATTTGAATTTCAATCAGATGAATTTCTGGTTAAGATTTTATTGCCTAAATCATTCATCATATTTTTAAATTGCAGTAAAATATTCACCACAAATGATGTTGCTTTTTACAAGAGAAAACAACAATATTCCATTAAGCTGCATCTATATATTGTTTGGGGAAATTATCTTTTTGCCCAACTGTGATTCTGAATAGTTCACTGACAAATGACCTGAAAACTGCAGAGATGTAATTTGCTCTAAGAATATATTTAGTTCCTGAATTATTTCTATCTTTAATAGAACAGATAGTTTCAGATGTGAAATCAAAGATCTGATTTGAACTGGTCAATGTGGTTCCTTAAAATAATTGCTTGTTTTGTTACTTGAAAGATTAAAAAAATCTGTAAAATACTGAATTTGGTTTTAAATCTAACTTGTCTTTTGATCCTAAAGTCATTAAAGGAAAAGTCTGGTCAGTGAGGAATAATCAATGGATCATAATTTATACCTAAAACTAATACTTTGCGGTGATTTAATCAATTAAGCATTAATCGGTAGAAAAATCAAAGCAGCCATTTTTGTCCAAATCTAGTAGCCCCTCCCTCCTGCCATCTTCCAGCAGTGACGTCACGGTGCGGTAAGCCTAGCGCCATTCTCCCCGCTTTCCAAGCTAAATCAATGGGAACTACTAGACACATCTGCAATCAACAACAATTATTGAAGATTTCCAGAGGACTTCACCATTGAAATTCACCAGAGCTATAGTGAAACTGACAATGCCCACGTGCATGGCAGCTGGATGCTGGAATACATCGGGTAAAAGTGAAAAAAAGAGTTATTTCACCTTTCTGATTCCTGATCCTCCACGGACGGGTTGGTCGTTGGATCGCCAACTTGAAGAGGGAGGATTTGCCATCGAACTTCTGGCCAGAGAAAAAACCCGTAATATGTAGCCGACATTTGGAAGAAGAATGTTTTCAAGATGACTTGGATAATAGCGCGTTGTGACAAACACCAGATACAGCACTGGGACTTGATCAACAGCCGATACCGCACCGTGACAATGTCACTAACCAGAAGGTGGCAGTAGTGTTCTTTGACAAACATGGATGCCTCCAGTAAAGCACATTCACATGAAAATTACTCTGAATTAAAAACACTGATCATTTATTGAACAGGATGGAATCATTTCAGATTTAAGGAACTTTCAGACGTTTGAATTCTGAATATGAGCGACTTCTCCTTTTATGAAGCGTCTGTAATTCTGGGATGTCTAATAAACTGGTTTATTAATAATCCAGCATATGAACAGTTTTATATTAACCTCTCATCTATATGCGGGCAAAATTCAGGACCTGCATCTTAAACAGCAACCTGAAGGAGGGCTAATATAAGCTGAGTGAATCCTAATACAGCGACTCGACACCTCGGCTCTATTCTCCCCACATGAGCCCAACATATATTACTCTGTTGTGTCCACATTTTTCTAATGGCTGTCTATCCCTGTTCTGAATGCCAGAGAGGAAGACGGAAGCTCATTTCTTTCTCATTCACCTTGTCTGTTCCAGCCCGAGTTGTGACAATTCAATCTGTTCAGCGTCTTTCCACATGATTTATGTATGCACCCCTGTTACCTCTGAATGTGGAGGGGATTTACCTTGATCCAGCAGTCCTGTCCTTTCAACCTTGTCTATCCTCTGATGTCAAAAAGCTGAATTAGAAAGTACAAACTGGCATTTATTTATTTCATATTATTTATTCAAAAAAATCTCTGCACTTTCTATTAAAATATTCCGCTTAGTTTTTCTGACAAAATAGTAATTCAATTCAATTCTATTCAGTTTATTTCTATAGCTCCAATTCACATCATGTCATCTCAGGTCACTTTCCAGTTCACCAGATCATCCAGTCAGATTGATTCAAAGTTTTCTATCTAAGGAAAACCAGCTGATTGCATCGACTCATTGACTCTTCAGCAATCCCTCACACTAAGCATGCTTGTAGCGACAGTGGAGAGGAAAAACTCCCTTTGAACAGGAAGAAACCTCCAGCAGAACCAGGCTCAGTGTGAGCGGCCATCTGCTGAGGCCCACTGGGGTTCAAGGAGACAGAAGCAGACATAGAAAAAGAAGCATAGATACAAAAGGCAACTGTCAACCAGCTCCACAGGCGGCCCCGTCCAGGAAACACACAGCCAGGCAGACGAGCTCCGAGCCAGCTCCCATGTCGGAGGATGAAGAGAGCACATCCAGTTAGTCACAGTCAGAGAAACAGGACTACACTGGAAAACAGGCCAAGCTCCAACATCTAGAAACAAAGGTGTTGATGGCAGCAGCACAGCTGATATTTCTCTCCAGGATGGAGTCACAGCCAAACAGGAACAGACCAGATGAAGCTACTATGAGAAAAAGCAGAGAGAGCAGAACGTTAGAGATTGAACTAACAGATTCTGCAGAGCGGGAGAATAGAGATAGAATGAAGCAGAATGATGAAAAAGGGGTCCCTATGTCCTCCAGCAGTCTAAGCCTATAGCAGCAGAACTATAGAGATAGATCAGGATAACCTGAGCCACTCTAACTATAAGCTTTATCAAAAAGGAAAGTTTTAAGCCTAGCCTTAAAGTAGACAGGGTGTCTGCCTCACGGACTAAAACTGGTAGTTGGTTCCACAGGAGAGGAGCCTGAGAACTAAAAGATCTGCCTCCCATTCTACTTTTAGAAATTCTAGGAACCACTAGTTCAATCTGAAAAACTCACACAAAAAGAAAAGACAATTAGGAGAAATTTACTGATACAATTACTTTGTCTTTGGCGCTCAGACCCCGGCAGGAAACAGAGCATTTAATTTTGATAGATATGCATGAGCAGGAGTAAATAACAGGGCTGTTCCACTACAGTAATCACAGGCTTTATATCACGCCTATGTGTGCCTCAGCTATACTGTAGATAAAACTATGGCCTAGTAATGACATTACCTGATGCTAGAAATATGCTTTACTCACCTCAGGATGCTTATCGCCTCAAAGTGGAAGTAAAACATGCGGCATCTTTAATTTTGAACGTATTTGGCGAATAATTATCTGATTACTTGGAAGTCCTCACTGAAGTTTAAGGCTTACAAATTAGTTTGAAATACTTTACCAATACCAGATTATACAGATTTTATACCTGTATAGTGATTTAATAATTTTTAAAGAAAATTAATTAAGCTTTATAAGTATGCACAGAATATACACTATATTGCCAAAAGTATTTGCTCACCTGCCTTGACTCACATATGAGCTTAAGTGACATCCCGTTCCTAATCCATAGGGTTCAATATGACGTCGGTCCACCCTTTGCAGCTAGAACAGCTTCAACTCTTCTGGGAAGGCTGTCCACAAGGTTTAGGAGTGTGTTTATGGGAATTTTTGACCATTCTTCCAGAAGCGCATTTGTGAGGTCGCACACTGATGTTGGACGAGAAGGCCTGGCTCTCAGTCTCCGCTCTAATTCATCCCAAAGGTGTTCTATCGGGTTGAGGTCAGGACTCTGTGCAGGCCAGTCAAGTTCATCCACACCAGACTCTGTCATCCATGTCTTTATGGACCTTGCTTTGTGCACTGGTGCACAGTCATGTTGGAAGAGGAAGGGGCCAGCTCCAAACTGTTCCCACAAAGTTGGGAGCATGGAATTGTCCAAAATGTCTTGGTATGCTGAAGCATTCAGAGTTCCTTTCACTGGAACTAAGGGGCCAAGCCCAGCTCCTGAAAAACAACCCCACACCATAATCCCCCCTCCACCAAACTTTACACTTGGCACAATGCAGTCAGACAAGTACCGTTCTCCTGGCAACCGCCAAACCCAGACCCGTCCATCAGATTGCCAGATGGAGAAGCGCGATTCGTCACTCCAGAGAACGCGTCTCCACTGCTCTAGAGTCCAGTGGCGGCGTGCTTTACACCACCGCATCCGACGCTTTGCATTGCACTTGGTGATGTATGGCTTGGATGCAGCTGCTCGACCATGGAAACCCATTCCATGAAGCTCTCTGCGCACTGTTCTTGAGCTAATCTGAAGGCCACATGAAGTTTGGAGGTCTGTAGTGATTGACTCTGCAGAAAGTTGGCGACCTCTTCGCACTATGCGCGTCAGCATCCGCTGACCCCGCTCCGTCAGTTTACGTGGCCTACCACTTCGTGGCTGAGTTGCTGTCGTTCCCAAACACTTCCATTTTCTTATAATACAGCTGACAGTTGACTGTGGAATATTTAGGAGCGAGGAAATTTCACGACTGGATTTGTTGCACAGGTGGCATCCTATCACAGTTCCACGCTGGAATTCACTGAGCTCCTGAGAGCGACCCATTCTTTCACAAATGTTTGTAAAAACAGTCTGCATGCCTAGGTGCTTGAATTTATACACCTGTGGCCATGGAAGTGATTGGAACACCTGATTCCAATAATTTGGATGGGTGAGCAAATACTTTTGGCAATATAGTGTATGTATAAGGCTAATATTTCAGGGGCACAAAGTTTTATCATTTCCATGATATCTGATATTTTTATCGCAGCAGTACTTGGTCATCAGAGAAGCTAAAACATAAATTGATACTTTTTCTCCTTTAACTCAAAAACAGAGAAAGGTGGAAGCAGGCGAAGCTCCAAATGGTGCATAATCTATCATCTGCAGATTGTTTTGAGACTCAAAAATGTTAGTTTTTTTAAGATTTTAAAGAGGGTGGAACAGTCATTCACAATCACAAATGTATAGAATTGCATCGGGGGGGGTTTGTCTCTGTACACCTCTGACTCCCAGTACAACTGCTATTTTTGTTGTTTTTAAGCCTGAAATCCAAAATAAATGAACAGTGAAAATAACTCAGTGACGATTCTGCTTTCATTTGGTGTCTTGAAAGTTTCTATTTGTTTTTCTGAGAAAAGTGGGAAGTAAGTAATAATGAGTAGCTTGGCTGGACTTTATAAAAAACCCAAACATTGCATCTCATCTCTGGGGAGAAATCAGGGAACCACAAGAGAAAATGAATTGCAGTTCTAGATGAGAGAAGCTGTTTCTGTTTCTGTTCTGTTTGATCAAAGCAGAATAAGATCTCTGTGACAACATCCACTCCCCCAAAAACAAGATTTTCTCCAATATTAAAAAAGGCAGAGCCTTTATTTTTACTTTTATTTGACTACAGTTGCTTCAGCTATAATGGGAACAAAGGCTTGTTGCTTTGCAGTCAGAAAATACACAACTAAAGGATGAGTAAAGATTCCAGGTTTGATTGTGAATTAAACTAAACTAGCTTCATAGAATGTGAAATAAGAATTCATAATTAATAAGAATGAATAAGAATTGAGCCATGATTTAATAACAGGGTATTAGAGGCAGGTTTGCCTGGATAGATTTAAAATTATGAAGAAAACCTGTAAGGGAAGAGATTTTTATATAGTTTTATTTAGTTAGAGTTTTTATAACACTGTATAAATACAGATTTACACATTTTTACTAAGCTGTTCAAATATTCAAACTCATGGCTAATATTATCAAAGCATGCAGAGGTGCTACTTGGATGTAAATATATTTGTGGTGGTTTCCTCTTGGTGCTCTTCGGTGTACGGATCAGTTTCAAACACGTAAAAAACAGGAAACTGAGACACTTTAAAGTGACTGTTCATTTTAAGAAGCCTTTATTAGAACATCGCTAAACCGCTTTAAAGGATAAATTCACTCATAGTCAGATTTTAAACTTCTGAAAGTTCTTTAAATCTGAAATGATTCCATCCTGTTCAATAAATGATCAGTGTTTTTAATTCAGAGTAATTTTCATGTGAATGTGCTTTACTGGAGGCATCCATGTTTGTCAAAGAACACTACTGCCACCTACTGGTTAGTGACATTGTCACGGTGCGGTATCGGCTGTTGATCAAGTCCCAGTGCTGTATCTGGTGTTTGTCACAACGCGCTATTATCCAAGTCATCTAGAAAACATTCTTCTTCCAAATGTTGGCCACATATTACGGGTTTTTTCTCTGGCCAGAAGTTCGATGGCAAATCCTCCCTCTTCAAGTTGGCGATCCAACGACCAACCCGTCCGTGGAGGATCAGGAATCAGAAAGGTGGAAGAACTCTTTTTTTCACTTTTACCCGATGTATTCCAGCATCCAGCTGCCATGCACGTGGGCATTGTCAGTTTCACTATAGCTCTGGTGAATTTCAATGGTGAAGTCCTCTGGAAATCTTCAATAATTGTTGTTGATTGCAGATGTGTCTAGTAGTTCCCATTGATTTAGCTTGTAAAGCGGGGAGAATGGCGCTAGGCTTACCGCACCGTGACGTCACTGCTGAAAGATGGCAGGAGGGAGGGGCTACTGTATTTGGGCAAAAATGGCCGCTCCCAGACTCAGTGATCGCGATGAAAGTTATTGTTTTATTTTTCTTTACTGGTTAACACTAAATTATTAAATCTCTGCGAGCGTTTTAGTTTTAGTTACAAATAATGATCCATTGATTATTTCTTGCTGACCGACTTTTGCTTTAATAAAGGCTTCGTAACAAAACGCCCCTTTTTGAGAGCCTCAGTTTCCTGTTTTTTTCTGAAACAATTAGATTCAAAGATGCATTTTTCTGCCAAACTCCCTTTATTTAACATTTTAAGGGTAAATTTGTCAGATAAGACATAATGTTTGATAAACTCTAATTAAAGCTGCAAAAAGCAACACAGACCTGCAAACTTAAACTAACGGACCCTTATACTAGACCTTTTGCAACTTGCTAAAAGCTGCAGAAAAGCATACCAATTAAAAATGGTCTTAATGGGAGCAAAATACCACTTGCCCACTTAAACTGGGCAACAGTGGCGTTGGATGGAGGAGTTTGCCCTGTAATAAGGAGGTATTCCCTTTGATCTCCTCCTCCATTTTAGATGTGATTAATCTATCTCTGTTACAGGGATATGTACCTAAAGCTTTTAAGATTGCTGTAATTAAACCTCTGCTTAAGAAACCGTCTCTTGACCCAGATGACTTGGTCAATTATAGACCTATATCCAATCTTCCTTTCTTATCCAAAATTCTTGAGAAAGTAGTTGCCAAACAAGTTTGCGATCACTTCCACCATAATGAACTTTTTGAAGAGTTTCAGTCTGGCTTTAGAGCTCATCATAGCACTGAAACAGCTCTGGTGAAAGTCACTAATGATATTCTCATGGCCTCAGATAATGGACTTGTATCTGTGCTCGTCCTGTTGGATCTTAGTGCTGCATTTGATACAGTTGACCATAATATTCTTTTAGAAAGACTTGAATATTTTGTTGGAATTAAAGGAACAGCTCTAGACTGGTTTAAATCTGATCTATCTGATCGAATTCAGTTTGTTCATGTTAATGATAGATCTTCAACACGCTCAAAGGTTACCTGTGGAGTACCACAGGGATCAGTGCTAGGACCAATTCTCTTTACTTTATACATGCTCCCAATTGGTAGAATTATTAGACAGCATGGGATTAATTTCCACTGTTATGCTGATGATACCCAGCTATATCTGTCTATAAATCCAGATGAAGCTAACCCATTACATAGATTACAGGCATGTCTGAAGACAGAAAAACCTGGATGACTCTTAACTTTCTGCTTCTGAATGCAGACAAAACAGAAGTTATAGTCTTTGGACCAGAGTCTCTGAAAAAGAAACTGATTAGTCAGTCACTTCATTTGGATGGGATTAAACTGATTTCAGATAATAAAGTAAAAAATCTTGGTGTTATTTTTGATCAGGACCTGTCATTTAAATCCCATATCAAAGAGGTTTCTAGAATTTCCTTCTTTCATCTGAGGAATATTGCAAAAATTAGAAATATCCTGTCCAGGGGTGATGCTGAGAAACTAGTCCATGCATTTGTTACTTCAAGGCTGGACTATTGTAATTCTTTACTATCAGGAAGTCCACAAACTGTAGTTAAAAGCCTTCAGCTGATCCAAAATGCTGCAGCCAGAGTTCTAATGAAAATGAAAAAGAGAGATCATATCTCTCCTATCCTGGCTTCTCTTCATTGGCTTCCTGTTAAATCAAGAATAGAATTTAAAATCCTCCTTCTCACATATAAAGCCTTAAATGGCCAAGCTCCATCTGATATCAGAGATCTGATTGTTCCTTATGTTCCTAACAGAGCACTTCGCTCTCAATCTGCAGGTTTACTAGTGGTTCCTAGAATTTCTAAAAGTAGAATGGGAGGCAGATCTTTTAGTCATCAGGCTCCTCTCCTGTGGAACCAACTACCAGTTTTAGTCCGTGAGGCAGACACCCTGTCTACTTTTAAGGCTAGGCTTAAAACTTTCCTTTTTGATAAAGCTTATAGTTAGGGTGGCTCAGGTTATCCTGAGCTATCTCTATAGTTATGCTGCTATAGGCTTAGACTGCTGGAGGACATAGGGACCCCCATTTCATCATTCTGCTTCATTCTCTCTCTGTTCTCCTATTCTGCAGAATCTGTTAGTTCAATCTCTAACCTTCTGCTCTCTCTGCTTTTCCTCAGAGTAGCTTTGCCTCGTCTGTTCCTGTTTGGCTGTGACGTCATCCTGGAAAAAAACATCAGCTGTGCTGCTTCTATCAACACCCTTGTTAATAGATGTTGGAGATCGGCCTGTTTTCCAGTGTGGTCCTGTTTCTCTGACCGTGACTGAGTGGATGTGCTCTCTTCGTCCTCTGGCATGGGAGCTGCCTTGGAGCTCGTCTGCCTGGCTGTGTGTTTCCTGGACGGGGCCGCCTTTTACAGCTGCTTTTTGTATATCTGCTTCTGTCTCCTTGAACCCCAGTGGGCCTCAGCAGATGGCCGCTCACACTGAGCCTGGTTCTGCTGGAGGTTTCTTCCTGTTAAAAGGGAGTTTTTCCTCTCCACTGTCGCTACAAGCATGCTTAGTGTGGGGGATTGTATTTGAGTCAATGAGTCAATGCAATCAACTGGTTTTCCTTAGATAGAAAACTTTGAATCAATTTGACTGTATGATCTGGTTGAACTGTAAAGTGCCTTGAGATGACATGTGTTGTGAATGTGGCGCTATATAAATAAACTGAATTGAATTGAATTGAATTAATCGAAGGGTTGACGGTTCAAGCCCCGACTCCGACTTCCATTGTCGTTGTGTCCTTGGGCAAGACACTTCACCTGCATTGTCTACTGATGGCTGATGGTGGTCAGAGGGCCCGGTGGCGCCAGTGTACGGCAGCCTCGCTTCTGTCAGTGAGCCCCAGGGCAGCTGTGGCTACAATGTAGCTTGCCACCATGTGTATGTGAATGGGTGAATGAATGTAGTGTAAAGCGCTTTGGTCAAGTCTCCTAACTTGAATAAAGGCGCTATATAAGTACATGCCATTTACCATTTACCACTTAAACTAACCTGACATTTGAAACTTAATCTGTTGAGTTAATTGGCAGGAAATTTCTATAGGAAAAGGGCATATGATATATATATATATATATATATATATATGTATATATTCTAGCATTACTCTAATGATTGAACAGGTCAGTCATTCTTTACTGTTATAATGTTGTTTTTTTGTGTGTTTCTTTTTTATCAGTGAGAGACAAAGTGAATTTGACAAAATGAGCTAAGAGCTTCTTTCAGTAATCAGTCCTCAGATCCACCTGCATTAGCAAAGGTTGGTTTTAACAGCAGCTAAATGATGTTTGAAAAATGCAGCTTTTAGATCCTTCCTATATTAACCATTGGCAGCATATACAGCAATAAGAATCATTTATTTCTAATTTAACGGCTTGACTTAAGATCTTATACAAAATAGAAGTATGGAAAAACTGAAAAGGATTGTTCTTTATTTAAATGGTCTCCATTTAAAATTCAGTTTTGCTAAATTAGAGGGGGATTTTTACTGCTGTTCTCTCTACTTTTAAAATTTATTTTTAATAATTCGGGGAGTTGAAGAGATAAATTGCAGGTTTCTGATTTTTCTCCAAAGCCTTTTCCTCAGCAGTCTGTGCTTTTTGGTTCCATCATTAATCATTCAGCAACTATTCAGGCAGATAGTCATTTTAATAGGTGTGTCATACAGTTGTCATCGTTGGTGGTGCTATGAATGATTGATTGCTACAATCAGCCATCAAACATAAGCTACAATATTCTGTTATTTACATAATTAGAAAGAACAAAGTCACAATGTCCTTATTTAAGCAAAGATCTGTGAAAAAATACATTACATGAACTTAGCTCTTGCCTGTTTGGATGAAAAACTGTTTTTTCTTCTTAAAATAAATGCACTTAGGCTCAACAGAAAGTGCACCTCCATATTTGTAGTTTTTCCAAGTCAAACATCTACTTTCAAGGTTAAATATTCCCACTAATGTCTTCCTGTTTCACGGTGATTGAACCTTTAACTTTCTCTTCATTAGTGAATCTCAAGGTGACAGTCATCTGATCCCTGGAATAAGCTCTTAAATAATGTTTAAACATTCAATCAAACACAACCTTGTCCCTGTGCAGCTGTATAATATTGCAATAAATTAAAACTGGAAAATAATGTAAAGCAATAAAAGTCAATCTTTATTTAGAGAATTAGTTGGTTTGTTTTCCCTCAGTGACCTTTGTTAGTCCTAATCAGGTTTGACTCTGAAAGATTTTAATTTTCCCTGACTGATAATATGATAGTGGCGCTGAGGCAGGAAGCAAGCAGAGTCAGTTTATTGTTTTATGAGCTTTGACATTTAGCTGTGTCCTCTGTGTATCTGTCTGTGTTAGTATCATGTAGCAGGTGGTAATAAATTCAGTTAAATCGATGCAACGATCAGTCTTAAAAAAACAAAAACATACCTGACCGTCCTTCATGTTAGTTAGCAGAAAGAAACACCTTTCAGAGACACCTGTACCATCAAGGTGGGTCTGTTCTATTACCGTTAGCTTAAAGTCTGTCCTCAGGTTTTATGCACACTAGTGCCAAATGAAATGCATGCTTAAAAGAGACAATTTAAGGTTTTCCATAACAACCAAACAGGTAGAGGTCATTTCCTGAGAAATGGCTCCTCATTGGTCACCATCTATCGCACTGCATGAGGCCAAAGTTCTGTCCCAATAGCTCAATTGTTCTGAGCGACTCTGTTGGTTCTTAAACTTGTATTTTCAATGTCTGTAATCTGCTCTATTGGCTGAACTTTGCTATGAGGGCCTCATATAGTGGGTTTGGTTTGAAAGCCAGAATTAAATAGCAGTGTTCTGTTTTATTTGGTACAACTGAATGAATTAGGCTGTTAAACATTGACAAAATAAAAAGATTCAAGAAAATATCTTATTATATAATTATAACTTTCTGTATAAACTGCTCTAAAATTAAAGCCCATATGAATTCTATTTTTTTCTATTGAAACAGGTCTTTTTTTTCCTTAAACAAGAATAACGTTAGTTAGAAACCCTTACCTCCTGTTTCGTTTAAAAAGATGGTTGAGCTGTTTTATTTCCTACAGTAAACTTTGCCCTTCTCTCGTACGCCCAGCCCAATCATGACTAGTTGTCTTTGTATAATAAAGTGAGCTGGAGAGGGAACATTCAGAGCATCTTCAACCTCAACTATTCTGAGAGCTTTCCAAAGCCCTCAGAGATTAGGATGTGGCTGATGTCCCATCATGGTAATTAATTGCTCATTGAATAACTAATTCTGAAACTTAAAAAAATCATGAAAATCCTTCACAATACCTTTAAGACACACCTTTTCCACCTTAGAAATAAAATGCACATGCACAACCCTGTACCCGTTTAGGGAACGCCAAAACGTGTGCGAGAGCGTGTTAGAGAGCCCATTTCTCCTCATGCACGCTCTGTTTAAAAGTTTCTGTTCTCATCGCTCATACAAGCTAACTGTGTCTGACCTTAACCCCTAAATCCCTCCATCACTATAGAGCGGGGACTCTATAGTGAACTTTATAGTGAACTCAGTTAACTGACCGTTCAGACAGATGATCACTGCTTTTTGCTCCGTTGGTCACTAAACTCCTCCTCCTCCTCCTCCACCACGCGGTGCCTGCGCCATCTTGGTCATTCTTCACCGCTGTCGGGTAGCGGCAGCCTGTGGCGACAGCGGGCCGCTGTAACAGCAAATCCCAGAATGCTTTGCTCTCCGTGCAAAGCATTCTGGGAAATATCTGCCTCTTCTGAGGCCTTTCTTTTCTTCTCATCCACTGCGTAGACACTTTTTCTCTTCCGACCTTTGGTCATTTTCAAAGAACGGCGGTGAGAAAGGTGAGCTTCAATGACCGTCTGAAACTGTAGCTCTCCACAGATATGAGAGCGTAGGACGTCCGTACGTAAACACATCGCCAGAATGATTGACAGCTAGGAGGACCACTGATTGAGATGATCCACCCGGAAATAAAAGATCCTCTATAGCTTTAACTCAAAAATATACTAGCTAATGTATTTTTTTCTCCTTGGAATGATGGATCAGGTTAATCTTCAGAGCAGCACAGAACGTTTAGTCAAAGCGACTAAAACATGAGGATCAAATCTTAACTTTGTCTCCGTGCAGACGATCCTCCATCTTCTAGGTTCTTAGGACACAATTTTGTATAAATATGATGGTTTTAGTTTTAAAATATTACTCTGGAAATAAAAAAAACATGTTTTCTTTTTATTAATAAACAAAATTAGACAAACAAATAATAAACAAGATCAGGGCCTCAGATATTTCAGCCTCTGAGGGCTTTTCAGCAGCACTGAAACTAAAAGCACAAACGGCCCTAATTGGCTCCACACGCGGCAGAGAGCAGCACGTTCACCCATCTGCTGCAATCATGTCCTGCTTTGTCTCTGTAACATCGAATCTTGTAGGTTTTACTTTGTGGAGCATAAAAAAAATAAAAAATGTGATATCAACATAGAATCCTGATACTTTTGATTAGCAAGTTCAAAAAAAAAGAAAAGGCTCTGTCTGCAGACAAGTTTACGTTTATCTAACAAATGTGTCCATCTCAGGTAATCGCTGCTCTCTTCCAGGTAGTCTATTGGTTTTTAAATGGATTTGGTTAAATCCCACAAATAAAAAGAAGTCGGTGAATATTCTGGAGTCCACAACAAAACTTTACATAAATGAAGTGATAAAAAATTAGATACACCTTGAAAAGCTTTAAAAATGTTTTATATTTTTGTATGATTTCACACTTTTTCTTTCATTATCCTTGGAGAACCAACAACCCACAGGAATAGGAAGTGTCTGTCTGGATGTACAGATGTTTTCTATAATGCTTTTATCACACATCAATGCGCCCTCACTGATACCTTCTGTTATATATTAATATTTATTTAAACTAACAAAGACTTTTCTCGGCCATAAAATGGGTAGCGGTCCAGCACCTCCATCACTAACGGAGGCGAGGAGCCTCCACTGTGGAATTAACATATTCTCATCCCTGTTAGCGGAGCGCGGCTGAGCAGCAGCAGGAGGCTCCTTCAACTCCCACCGCACAGATTGACACTCTGAGAAAGAAATGCTTAGTAAACATGAGAGGGTCGTTCTGAGCAATTCATATGCAACGGTTTGTTTTAATGTCCTCCTTCTGTATCCCCAGCTACCTGTTGAAGAAGTCTGTTTAATGCTGCAAATGTGAGGACAGATAAGGTGAGGATGCATGAAATGGAAAGAATATATAAACCAAGGAATAGAAAATACTGAATGGAATGAATGTTGCTTCTTTATCGATTGGATCCTGGTCTAAAGGACGTGCAATGTATGTGTGTTTAACACCTAATGTGTTTAACGGACCTAGTGACTGATTCTTTAATTGTTCACACAGAAGTGCAACATAACTCTGCTGAGCGAATCAGGAACTAAGACATTCTGAGTGGTTTTAAGGAGTTAATCAAGAAAAAGAGTTTAAGAAACTTGTCTGCATGACATAGAAAACAAATAAATATACCTCAGATGCTAAAGTGAAATCTAGTTTAACTTAGGTTTTAAGTTAGGCCTTTTATCTTTTCATGATGGCTTCCTTTATTCCTCTATTTTTACCATTTTCAGTTTGTCATATTATTTCAGTTACTTTTTGCCAGGCGTTCTGTTTGTTTTCTTGTGTTTCGTGTTTTTTTTAATCACAGTTTCTGTATTTTCCTTCAAAAAGTTTTTCTTTCTTAAGGATTTTAAAGTTTCTTTAAAGCATTTAACCCTGTCTAATCATTTCTCACTCTGTCAGAGCGTTGTGGTAATTAGCTGTTCGTTGCACCTGCGTCGCTCATTTCATCTATTTTTCACACCTGATTTGTTCCTATTTAGGCTCTCAGTCAGTGATCAGTATCCACTGGGGCTTCATTTTAACGCCATGTCTCTCTGTCTGTTGTTTTTATCATGTTTCTTTGTGCATTATTATAAAATTCAAGTCAATTCAATTTCTTTTTTATTTAAAAAGCAAAATTAATTGTTTGAGTTACTCACAGACTTTTATTTTTACGAGTTATTGTAGATGTAGGCAGGAACCTGTAGGCAGGAAGGAAGTGTCTCCTATAGCAGCCTGTCTTGCATCTGATCTGGAGAAGCATCTGACTGAAGACCGTATTTAGCGGTCATTTTTCATTTTATAAAGAATTATTCTTTGTTCATCTCTAGAGGAGTTCTTAAAACTTAGTTCTTTATCAGCTTGTTGAGCTTCTTTCAGTCATTAACTCTGACTCTGTTAGTCCAGCAGATGATGGAGGAAGAGATCAGACTCTCAGACAGAAGATATGCAGCATCTTTCTGCAAATACTGAGGGACCTAAGCTCCCTAAGAAGTTCTTTGTCCCCTCCTTTAGATTGCTTCACAGTTGCATCTCCAGTTGAGTTTATTGTTCAGGTGAAACTGAAACTCTGGGTAACATTATTAGAACAGCTAGAATTTCAAAAGCAGCAGTCTTTATGTTTGTTCTCAAGAAAGTAAATATCTTAACTCTTTTAATAAAAAAATAGGAAAACTGCCAATCTCTCTCTCATTACTACGGAAGCCTAGAGCGGAAGCAATTGACTTTATTTTTTCCCTTTGCCTTCTGGATATAATGACATAACTATCTTGTTCTGGAGATAATGAGATGATGAACCTGTCTGAGTAATGAAGGAGGCTGGATTCCCAGTCTGGATTCCCAGTCCATCCATGCCTGCGGGGCCCGTAGTTCTGCAGGCGCTGTACCTCGTCTGCAAAAATAATCAGTTTTTTAGTTTCCTTTTTCTTTTCCCTCATTTAAGTTGGTGGATGATTGGATTGCATGGAATACAGTAGAAACAACTCTGACTGTTTTTTAATGAAAATCTTCCATCTGGACTCATTTTGGGGGTTAATGCATCTTCTAGCTGTTCCAGGCGTAACACCAGGGCTGTTCAGAAACACCTGGAGGCACAGGGCTGACTGCTGATGGAGCAGAAGCAAATCATCAAACCAACAACGACGTCTCGTTACCTAAAAGTTAAACACAGGATTATTTACAGGATTACACACAGGCTGCCATGACTTCTAATCCTCTGCTGCTGCTGTGGGACTGAAGGATGGAATCAGTTTTAACACCAACCATCTCATTATCACCAGAAAACTGCTTCCGTTATCCTTAGATTATGAGAAAATTAACTCGTTTTCTCCAGAAAACCACTGTGAAAAAGTATCTGAAGGACATGACCGCTCTGGGCTTCCGTACATTAGTCCTCCTGTTTTCTGCTGAAATCTTGCTCTGTCTCAAACCTGGACAAATCAAATGTGTTTGAAAATGTTTAACAGGGTAATAGATATTCAACCTTATATATAAAAGAAAAGCGGGAAAGAGAAATTGAAATTGAGATGACAGAGGAAGATTGGAATAACATTTGCAGAGTACGACACCCGGAAAATTGGTCAATAATAATAATATATCATTTGTTCTTATATAACACCAAACAGAATATGTGCCAAAGGACGATCATGCAGAAATTTTCTGGCAAAACCCCAAAGCTGAAGTAATATTGAGAAGAAGAATGACGAGCGTTAAAGGAGGTCCAAGAATATAAATATATGTATAAAACATAGGCTCTATCCTATATTTGGAGAATTTGACAGAAGAAAGCGCATTTAGATTTGATAGTTAGTAAAAGCAATACTAGAAGCCATTCAAAATGGCCCCTCCCAGTCAAACGGCAGCCGAATGGCAGCCCACTTCCCTCCAACTCCAAGCAAAATCCCCTCCAACTTCTAGCCACTGCAGTGACCCCCTCTTGCATATATTTTCTTACTCTTACACCCTTTCACTGAATTACAGGGTCTGATCAGGAGATGGCGCTTCTCTTTAGATCTTAATGTCCACAAATCATGACAGAAAGAATATTTTAGTACAAAGACTGATGTTTAAAAAGGAATTGTAGGGGACCAGCCAAGGTACAGCCAAAGTCCAAGCAAGGGCCAGCCAAGGACCAAGCAAGGACCAGCCAAGGACCAAGCAAGGACCAGCCAAGGGCCAGCCAGAGACCAGCCAAAGACCAGCCAAGGACCAGCCAAAGACCATTCAAGAAACAGCCAAAGACCAGCCAAGGGCCAGCCAAAGACCATTCAAGAAACAGCCAAAGACCATTCAAGGGCCAGCCAAAGACCATTCAAGGGCCAGCCAAGGACCAGCCAAGGGCCATTCAAGAAACAGCCAAAGACCAGCCAAGGACCAACCAAAGACCATTCAAGAAACAGCCAAAGACCAGCCAAGGGCCAGCCAAAGACCATTCAAGGACCAGCCAAAGACCATTCAAGGGCCAGCCAAGGACCAGCCAAGGGCCAGCCAAGGACCAAGCAAGGGCCAGCCAAGGACCAAGCAAGGGCCAGCCAAGGACCAAGCATGGACCAGCCAAGGACCAAGCAAGGACCAGCCAAAGACCATTTAAGGGCCAGCCAAGGACCAGCCAAAGACCAGCCAAGGACCAGCCAAGGACCAGCCAAAGACCATTCAAGGGCCAGCCAAGGACCAAGCAAGAACCAGCCAAAGACCAGCCAAGGACCAGCCAAGGACCAGCCAAGGAACCATCAAGGAATGTGTGGAAATTTTAATTTCTACTACAGTACTAGCAGCCAGCAGGAAAACTATAACAAGACATTGGCAAAAAGAGGCGCCCCGTACAGGGGGGGGAGGCAATGGCTAAAAACAGTGGAGCAAATATTTGACATTGATTTGTTCACATGTGTTGAAGGTACAGGAAGGGAAGTTTAAAGCAAAATGGGATAAATAGAAACAATATGAAAATATATGAATAAATAGAAAGGACAATGACAGAGTGAGAATAACTCTAAGAAATGTAATGTTCTGCAAGTTCTTATTGTCTTTTACTTTAATTTATGTTCACTAACACTATGATGTATATTCTTTGATAAACACCTACCGTGGTACAAGTTAAAGTACAGAAAAATGTTTAACAAACTAGAGTTTTTTAGCATCCCTGTGCTTCTAACTGAAAACCCTTCAGGGCTCCTAGAGACACAGAAAGTAACCAACATCGACCCGTCTGCTTGCACTAATAACTTTGATTATAATATCAGTTTAACAAGGTCGTTCTTACCAAGCAGCCTTCGGTGAATAAACCAATATATTCAGTGGCCAGTTTATTTCACCAGGAACTATCCTGGTATATCTCATCCATACTGTAACTGTATCTATCATAATTGCATTTCTCTACCATGAGCATAAGCCTTGTGATACTTTAACGATATTTGAAGGAGTGCAGTGACTGAATAGAGTACAGACAGAAAATGATCCAACCAAGGCTTTGTGGTTCTGCATGGTGTGACAAGCTCTGTGGTCCTGAACTAAATAATGGTGGACTGCTGAGGGTGCAGAGGGAGCCTCTGCCTGAACAGTCTCTCATCAGAACAGTGCAAACACGCCGCGCTGCTGAGTGATGATGTGTGTGTGTTTCTGAGTGAACATGATGTGTAGAGCAAAGCGAGCTGTGGAGGAGGTTGTTAGCCACTGACTGGCGGCTGAGGAACAACACAGAGCTGCAGATTGGTAGCGGCTGTTTGCCGGAGGCCGACAGCTCTGCCTAGTGAAGCTCATTGTTTCTGTCACTGAGGGGCAACAGTCTGAAGGAGCACAAAATAATGTCAGCGTCAGGACTGGATCCAGTGAGCAAGAATTTAATTCGACGATGACCCTACAGCCAGAAACACTAACACTAAGCAAAATGGCTGACATGGAGAAAAATCATTGATTTCAAGCCCAGCTGGGTGTCAATTTCCAGCTCAATGTTTTATCAATATTTATACTTTCAGAAAGCTTTTGTTTTATCCAGTAGCATTAAAAGAATTAAATGAAAGCACATTTCTGCAGAGATGGATCACCAAACATACATTTTGCATAGGGCTTAGGTTGTAACAGTGTAATGGAACAAGGGTTTTGGAAAATGTTCTACCTTCTTTTTTTTTGTCTGATAATGTTTACTGAAAGAAGCAGCTTCCGTTCTTTTTTAAACAATCAGATGTGTTGGTTCATTTTCAGGATGCACGGTGGAACAGCTGTTATTGCTGTAGCTTTGCAGGAAGAAGGTCCTGGATCTGAATCCTGACCCTTTTTTGTTTTTTTGTGCATGCCTGGGTTCTTCAGAAACGTTGTTGTCTCAAAATGAACCTTAGAACTGAGGATATGTGGAGTTTGTTGTTTTCCCGTCTGTCCTGTGAGCATAGGCGGATCTACTGGGGTGGCATAGGGTGGCAAATGCCACCCTATGCCACCCCAGCTGCCACCCCAGCTGCCACCCCAGTTGGCGGTAGGGCTGGCGAGGCTTATAAATTATGGATCATTTGAGAATTACGACAGCTAATTTCCAATGTCGGACTGCAGTGAATGCAGCACGAGATGACGCGACTGAGACTGATTGTTTTGAAAACCGAATGGGGCAAAGCGAGGGAGCCAGGGGTCATTGGGAGAGGAGACACGGGATGAAACAGGTAAAAATTGATTAACTATCTATAGAGAACTTAAATCATAATGAAAGCACAATGTTGCTAGCATAGCTGCAATGCTGATTTTGAGATGATAAAAATCAGGTTGCAGAACGTTATTTCTCTAACTATGATGTTAGTTAGGCCTGAAGTCTCAGCCTCATAAAGACATATTTGCGGTCAACTATGTCAGAAAAGAGACGATCAAGTTTGGTTGTACTCAAATCAAAACGCACAAAGGCATTGGATCTAAATAAAGTTGTGAAGCGTTTTGCTGAGCAACATGGAAATCACTGCATTCAGCTGTTATAGTCATGTTAACTTTATGTTATGCTCTCTGGTGAGCCTTTACAGAGCTGCTACATTTTGTTTTGGCACCTGAGAAAATCTGATTTTTCCTTTAATAAAACCAAAAGTGTTAAAAGTTAAAAATGTGATACTGGTGTGAATCCTGCTTAATATGAAGCAGTGTTGTTGTTTCTTTTTTTGTATATATAATATGAAACTATCCAGAAATGACCTGTATGAACCTACTCACAAGCAAAATGTTTTTTTATGTTGCTTCTTTTCAGATTTGTGGAGATTTTGATGTAACATACAGAACCCGCCTTTTTGTTGATTTGTTGATACAGCAGTATGGAGGACCAACTCTGCCATATTTAAAAATAAATACAGAAATAAATAAATGCTTAATAAATAAATAAGCATACAATTAATTGCCACCAAAAATACAAACAACAAATAAATGTAAGTAGAAATTAAATTATACAGCTAGTCATAAAGGTATATAACTCTTTTAATTGGCTTCTTTATTTCTTTGCCTTTTTAATATTTACCTTATTTATTTTTTTTGTCATTTATTATCTTCAACTTCATTTTTTAATTACTTATATTTTTAAGTATTTATGTGCATGTTATCATATTTCTGTCTGTTTTATTCTTCCTTTGTATTTTTTTACCCTAGTTATTTCTTCGCCGCTATTTCTTTCTGCCTGCCCTTTTAACATTTCTGCCTGCCATTATAATATAATTTCTAATTACATTTATTTGTTGATTGTATTTTTGGTGGCAATTAATTGTATGCTTATTTATTTATTGAGCATTTATTTATTTCTGTATTTATTTTTAAATATGGCAGAGTTGGTCCTCCATATCCAGCTCTATCTACATCATATTTACATGCATGAAATGTCCCTTTCATGTTGCCTTAACTGCTGTATGTCAAGTTACTGAGGAACAAATGGGGTAAATGTGTGTTCAGAGTAAACATTACATAGATGTCTGGTACCTTGTTCGGGTGCCTTGACCCATTTATTTCTACTGTGTAGTTCTGCTCACTTTGTTCCAGCTCAGTCCATAGATCTCTGATGGGAAACTTTTTCTTTCTATCGTTTCTTCTTGTGCAAATGCTGCAAAGCTGCTCCTCTGACAGTCAATCTCACACATCTGCGACTCAGCACCTGTGTCTTACCTTAATACCTTTCCTATCATAAGGCCCCTCTAGAAGTAGTGTTATCATTCTTCTATCTCCTATTAAGTGAGATCACATTGTACGATGTATTATTAATATGAACTGTTTCACATGAAACACTAGTACTGTACATACTATTCTCACCAAACTGTGATAACTGTGATTAAATTCAGTGTAAACAAATGCCATATGTTGCCACCCCTAAAAAATTCCTGCCCCCCTCTTGCCACCCCATAAATATTTTTCTAGATCCGCCCCTGCCTGTGAGGCGTGTGATTGATTGGTGACATGGAGAGGGTGACGCTACTTCTTGAACATTCCTCATAGGGTCTTTAGTGAACTATCGCCTGTGTTCCATTTTGTTTGGTAACTACATTGTTCTGCAAGTTGCAACAGGAGAATGTTGATGCAATATCAGCACCACTGAGTTATACATCTGCACACAATCCTCCGCACAATAACATTAAGTTAAAAGCTGCCCTATAAAAGGGGCTCTAAGGTTCACCATCGGGGACAACACGTCATTTTCTGGTCTCTGATTTGAAATTATCTGATAAAAAATTATCCTTTACGTAGTTCTAGAAAGGCCAACCCAGTGTTTCCTGCCTTTAATAAAATGGAGTGATGAACAGTTTTAAATGCTGCACTAAGGTCACTGGAGAAAATGGAAATCTAGATAAGTAATTTTTTCTTTAAATAAGTGCATTTGTTCTTGGATTGAGGAGGTAAAAGAGACATTTTGCCAATGGAACAAGACAATTTACACTTAAAATAAGAAAACACAATTACATTGTCTTATTTCAAGTGCATTTTATCTAATTATCTTATTTTAAGAGTAAAAATACTCATTCCACTAGCAAACTATCTCATTTACCTACTTAAAATAAGGATAAATACACTTAATTTAAGAAATATTTACTTATTTCTAGATTGTTTTTGCAGTGACTGAGGTTCTTCCACAGTCTATATAGATGTCATTAAACACCTTATTAAGGTTATAAGGTTAGCATGGAAGCCTTACTGGGAGATGCTGAAGCAGAAGCTCAGAAAGTGTTGAGCTGTTAAAAGCTCAGGCTGACATTATGACAGCCTGAGATTTCTTAAGGAAAGCATCAAGACAGCAGGAGGAAGAGTTTAGTTAGAGAATGATTTCTTAAGGTGAACTTTATTACTTGAAATTGGGAAATGTTGTCAGGATCTGTTCTAGTTACTGGACTTGATCTAATTACAACAAAATGTGTTTATTTCTCATTAAAACAAGGTGGCCACGCCCCCACCGTAATACGTTTAACGTTCACAGTTTTCATCTTTTCCTGTGCTGATGGAGCCATCAGGTTTTTTATGAGGCTAAAGTGTTTTTTTTTTTCCACCGGATCTGTTCCTGGAAGTGCTTGAGGACCTGAATTCATTCCTTCCTGTGAGGCGCATCCAACCTGTATTCTCATTTATTTCAGCATCCATACCTCCAAGGATGCAACCATCTGTAACAGCAGACAGCTACCTCAGAGGATGACAGTTTCTGTGTTTTCATCTTTTTTCACCTCCTTTAAATTCTTGTACACCTGGGAGGCTTCAGATGGATGGATTTCCTGTTGCTTTGGTGTAAATCTTTCATGTGTGAAATTGTCTGTGCTAAAGAAGCCATTGGCAGCGCTGAAGAAGCTGTCAGCATCACAGAGGCATGAAGTGAGCTGCAAGCAGTGATTAGACATATCCGTTATTTTCTAATCATTATCATCAGGTTCTTATGACTTCAAAAGGAACTGACATAAACCAAACATTTTTTCTTCTGCAGTGAAGTAGATCCAAATTAAATAGTTTATAGTTCTTGCAAAACTAATGAAGGCTCATGCTAATAGCATCAAACAAATAGAAGAGAATAGTTTGTGCTCCTAACCCATTAGACTTGGGTTACTCCTTGCAGACGACACCACGGCGGTGGGCCTCATCAGAGACGACAACCACCTGGACTATAGAGACGAGGTGGAGCAGCTGGTGGAGCAGAGATAACAGCCTGATCCTGAAGGTGGAGAAGACCAAGGAGATGATGGTGGACTTCAGGAAGAAGCGGCCTGACCACGCTCCACTGCTCATCAACAGCTCAGCTGTAGAGGTGGTCATTCATCACAGACACCCTCACCTGGACTGGAAACACCACCTCACTGGTCCAAAGGGCCCAGAAGCGCTTGGACTTCCTGCCCCCCCATCCTCCCCACCTTCTCCAGAAGCACCATAGAGAGCGTTCTGAGCAGCTGTCTCACTGTGTGGTGTGGAGGCTGCAGCGCCTCAGACTGGAAGAATGTGAGAACAGCAGAGAGGATCATGGGGGCTCCTCTTCCCTCCATTAAAGACATTTCATCCCAGCGCTGCGTGTCCCGAGCCCGTGACATCATCAATGACCCCTCACCCCCCCACCATGGACTGTTCTCCCTGCTGCCCTCTGGGAAGAGGCTTCCCAGCATTCAATGCAGGACCAGCAGGTTCTGCAGCAGCTTCTTCCCCACCGCCATCACACTGATCAACTGATGGATAAAATGAATAAAAGTTGAATGTTGGAAAAACTGTTTCTCAGTCTTACACTGCAAAAACGATCTAGAAATAATTAAAAATGTCTTAAATTAAGTGTATTCACCCTTAATTTGAGCAGGTAAATGAGATTGTTTGCCAATGGAATGAGTAATTTTACTCTTAAAATAAGACAATTAGATAATATGCACTTGAAATAAGACAATGCAATTGTGTTTTCTTATTTTAATCGTAAATTGTCTTGTTCAATTGGAAAAATGTCTCTTTTACCTCCTCAATTCAAGAACAAATGCACTTATTTTAAGGAAAAAATGACTTATCTAGATTTAGATTTTTTTGCAGTGTATGTTTACATTTGATCACCATGTTTATATTTTATCACTGCTGAACTTTGTGAAATGGAAATCTCTTAAAAGCTCTACTGAACCAAATTATATTTTGTATTCACTCTGTGTACAAAATGACAATAAAGTTTGTCTAAGTCTTTACTCTAATTGAAGACAAAAAGCCAAAGTAATTTTTTAAAATGTATTTTAAAATGTTAGCTCGGTATAAATCTGTGATTTTTTCTGTTTAGTGTTTACCTGAGAGGCAGCAAGTTAGATTAAAAGAGTCTCCATGGTTACTGTGGTTAGTAAATTGTGTTCTGTAGCATCAACCTGAAGGTAAAACTCTAAACCCCTCCTGTCCAGGATGCATGGCGTCTACACAGATGTTAGCTGTCTTTTTCCTCGCGTTATTAACATGGACAAGTTTTAGAGAGCTCAGTCAAATGAACTTCTCTGAAGAACTGATTGTTGTTTGCAGTTTGGACATGAGTTGTTTCGCAGACCAGACAATGACTGACAAGGACAGGATGGACTGAATAGTGAGTGAAAAAGATGCCCAACAGCTTCTGTGGAAGGTTTTCCTTGTTCGATTGCCTTAGGAAGTAAAGCCTTTGCATTGAACTGGTGCTCAACTATAATGAAAAACAAACTAAACCTCTAATAGTGCCTTCTAATAGGCACTGTGCAGCTTTCTATCTTAGGCCTCACACACACGCTTTAATGAAAATTAAACTAAGATGTGCCAATTAGCCACTCGTGAGAAAAGATCACCAATCTTTCACTAAGGATTCATTAAAGATCCACGGTTCTTTTCTATAAGGTCCCCCTTTCTGTTTGATGCCCTATGCTCACTAAAAGTCATAAAATTTGGTTTTTATAGGATCTTTCTCAGGCTGCGGTCACAGAGTGCAGTGAAATACAATAATACAGAGAAAACATAAAGAAAGAAATAAAAAGCATAGCAGCTCAGGGACCATTAACGTTTCCTACTTGCTTATGTGGCACCCGAGAGGTGCGATCATCTTTAAAAAAAACATAAAAACCAAACAGACTGCGGCGATTGTGAGCAGGGCCTTAAAAAGTTTAATAGATTAAAAGTTCAATAATTTACGTAAAAAGACGAGCTCGCTAAAAGTTTTCAATAAATACGTTAAAAGGAAAAAGATAAAAAAAAAGATAGATAAAAGAGAAAAGATTAAAAAGAAAGATAAAAATCCAGATGGTGGAGAGCAGCAGAGTCAATGGGGAAGTCTGTTAAAAGACGCGCACTTGGCGGGTATAATGGAGGGCACCGTCCACCCCAGCGCTGGGTCCTCGTTTCGGCACGCTGCGCGTGTGGGCCTCTCCAGCGTAGCTGGCCTGCGAGGTCTCCTCCAACACGCGCCTCTCGCCAGCGTGCCTCTGCGCCTCGCTCCATGACGGGCCTCTCTGCACCCCGCTCCGGTGAGCGTCTCTCCGGCGTGCGTCCTTGCACCTTGCTCCGGTGCGCGTCCCTGCACCTCGCTCGCTCCGGTGCGCGTCTCTCCGGCGCGCTCCTCTCCGGTGCGCGTCTCTCTCTCCGGTGCGCGTCTCCCTCTCCGGTGCGCGTCTCTCTCTCCGGTGCGCGTCTCTCTCTCCGGTGCGCGTCTCTCCACCTCGCTCCGGCGGGCCTCCTGCCGTCAGTCCCCAAGGCTCTCCCGCTGCTTCCCTCTCACTCGCTCCGTCCGGCTCCCTCCAAGATCGGCCTTCCCCAACCAAACCTTCCCATGTCCGGTGTCTGTCCCTCCAACCAAGCAGCTGCCCTTTTTTAAATCAGCGTCCCAGTCGGCACGCTGCTTAGTTGATTGGGAACACCTGTGCCGTTGTGGGCGTGTCCAGGTGTGTGTGGCAATGTGGCCTCCAAACAAAATCCAAAAAAACATGCAACACACAAAATTGAAAACAAGCAAACAAGTTCAAAAATAAAGAAAATCCAAAATTAGAAAACATGCAACAACTTAACAAAAAGGCCACATTACCACACTTACAGTTTGGACGTGGATGCAAAACTGACTTCATACAGATGCTCTTTTATCTTTGATTGTCTGTATATAGTTTCTCATCAATAATACGATCACTATCGGCATGGTGACGGGTGCCATTTGAGTCAGCAGCTGTAAAAGCAGCTGCTATCTAACATTTTGCCTAGTAATTTATAAGTGGTCCAGGAACAGATGTGTGCCAGCTGCTGCCTCAGGTTTGCTCCGCGGACTCTGCTGGCATGTTGCCACAAGCGGTGAGACGCTTACATATTCATCCACCAACTGTTCTTAGACTTGCTATGACTGGATGCCAGTTCACTTAAAGGTTTCAAAAAGATGGTTTAATGCAATAAATGATGCCCACATCCACCATATATTTGTCCTGTTTGGTTTATTTATTTTGTTAGAGGGCCTTAAGCTGCACAAACACAACTCTCTTAATCCACCTTCATTAAATTTGTGGTGTTTTAATGGAGACTGCTTTGTTCCAGATGTCACCCTAAAGATGTTTAAAGTCATAATGCAGGCCTGATAGATCGCATGTTTCTGCAGATGAAATATTGCAACCCTGACAGTTTAATTGCTTCAGTTTAAAGACGAATTGTGTTTTAATCTCTGTCACGGTTTGCGATCTGTATTCGCTGCCAGGAGGAAATGGCATCGCTGCAAATCAAAGGCAGCCCCTCCGGCAGCTGTCCTTGTCAGGGCCTCTTTGATTGGGTACAAGTGATCCAGAGGCACTCATTCAAAAAGCGCTCTAATGTCGGAACGCAAGCACCGTCTCGGCATTGCTCATTATGATTTACAGCGGCGCGATGGTCTCTGCAAAGTCACAGTCAGAAGAATCTCTGACAATGAGCATCAGAAGACAGTTACTGTTATTAATAGACAGATAGAAATGTGTGTTTCAAGCAATTATAGTTCTCAGAATTAGAATAAATGTTTTATTACTGGCAAATTATTGGTTTTATTCCACACAGATGGAGTACTGTGCTATGGAGTATCTATCATGAGTTGATGTAGCTTTTGATTTTAAGTGTGTTAGTTTATACTTTCTTGCCATCATTTAAACTTAGCCTTAAGGTAACGTTTAGTTTAGATTGTTTCAGAGTTCATCATTCTGCTTAGACTTCTTCCTTCCTTTCAGTTCTTTATTTGAATCGTTTCTGTTTGGTCTTGCCATATGCTGTATTTTTTTATGTTTTCCGGCATATTAAGTCACTTCTTCAAGCTCATTAGTTTTTATATCGGTAGCTATATTGTTCAGCAAGTAATATTTTTTCTATATTGGTGCATTTCTTACTTATTCTTCTGTTCATTTGTAGATTGAAACTTGTGCTAGCATTATTTACTAAAGTTCTGGCATCTTGTTTTTATGCTTTTTGGTTTAGCTCTCATTCTTCCCACAGACCCATTCATCAGTGCTTCTTCTTTTCTGTCACAGCTAAAAGCCTTTCTAGTCAAAGCTGTAGTTCCTACTGGCTCTGTAGTGCTGCAGCATGAAGGACAGATGAACAAGGATTGAGGCCATTTTTGTTGGATGATGGAGCAAAATGCATCAATTTCGAAAAATCAGTCGAGAAAGAGAGGAAATGAGACACAGGAAGAGTGAAGCTGATCTGGTACATTTTGAAATTATAGATAATGTACAGTCGGACCGTATACACAGGAAGTGAGGATAGCTGTGCATCATAAATGGGAGGAATGAGGGGATGAAAACGAACAGCAGTACGTGTGAAACTGGCCTCAGTCTCTAACGATACAGTTAGCTTATTGGGTACATCTGTTGTAGGACTCCTGTACCTCAAACATTTAGTTTCTCTGCCTTATAGACTGGTTCATTCCTTAAATGTCCATGTTTACTGAGACATGCCAGCTTTTAATAAAAAGAATTTAAAAACTCATGAAATCACTGTTTTTCAACAAAGACGAGGCAAAGGTACAAATGCTGTGTGAGAGGAATAAATCCTGTGAATTAAAAGTTTATTAAAGGGTTTTCAAATCACCTTTCAAAAGCAACAGCTTTCATCTTTGCTTCAGGTTTGCAGATGTTTGTTTCTGCACAGAACGTGTGAATCAACAGCACTTCAGTTGGGTTGAGGGCTCCTGTAGGACTCTGGGATACTCTGGTACACAGCGGGAGAGTTTGGTGAAACAGTGAGGCCAGAGTAGGAATGTCCCATGGATGCAAAAAACCCAAATCTTCAAACAAATAAGCAGAAACATTATTTGGATGTAATGAACCTTTGATTTACAGTCAGAGGAAGTCTACAGTTATCCCATTTGCCTGCACACCGTTCTTCAGTGCACTTTTAGTCATAAAGTCTCTGCGCTAATGCTGGACAGATAGAACAAACTAAAAGATTATCAACTATTGAACTTAAAAGCCATAAATTATCAGATACAACCAGACAGAATCATGTAAACTGAGTTTGTTGAACATTAGTCCTTGTTCAGGAAATGTATCAACCTAAACCTCATTTATGACTATAATCTTGATTATACATTTTTAACCAAATATGTTGACATTAATTCTATGTGGCAACAACAGTTTTCTTTGTGAGATTGAAAAGCAAAGGATAAATGGAGGCCAATTTGTTTGAAGATTCACTGAGGAGTAAAAGGCTATCTGAAAAAATTTGATTCTTTAGAATATTTGGCTCCGGGGTAAAGATGTTGGTCCAAACCATCTTCAATACTTACAGGCCTAAAACCAAAACCAGTGATTTTATGGACCTTTTATCTGTATCTGTCATGTTGTTGATTGTGACGTTTAATTAATGTGAGTTAATGTGTATAAAGACTTCAACATTCAAACTGACAATCATAGAAGTGCAATAGAACTATGTGTTACTCTCATACATTGGTTTGACCAAATATTTTAAACAGCATTTTCACAAAAAGGGATTATTTAGGACTTGATCCCCAACAACTGAATACTGAAAAAAACTGAAATCTAAAAAAGTTTTTTTTCTTAAAATAAGTGCATTTTTAAGTGAGACACTTTGCCTTTGGAAAAATTTACATTTAAATGAATAAAAAGCTATTGCTTTGTCTGATTTTCTAGTTCATACTTTTTTTATTTATCTTGTAAAATTAAATGTACTAATATATATAGATATATTCATATTTCGTTCTAAACTTTTTACCAGAAACAGAAATCTATCACTCTTAAGCAGAACTGGATCAGAAGTTCAGGTCTAAATTTAGATTCATTTAGTAAATAGAAAGCCTGGCTAAAAAAATCACAGCAAATAACAAACCTTTCTTATGCATTTTCTGACAATGACTGTAATATCACTCGATTTAAAAAAACTATTATCTTTGGTCAAAGTGAGTGTCAAACATTTGCGAGTGACAAATGTAAAATATGTGTAAGATATAACTTTATAGGACCTGGTGATGATAAAAGCATCACATTGTAATCTGAAATTTATTCAGTTCAGCTTGGGTTAATTTTACAGTTCAAGACAGACTGGATTTATCCAAATTCATGGTTGTCAGAACCTGACTATTCAGCCAATATCGCCGTTGTTTTGATGGATAAATGTCTCTCGCCGGTGAAAAATCTGAAAAGCACATTTAGCTGAAATGTCCTGCCAGTGGTTTCTGGTTTTGCCTTCAAGGTTCACAGAAAACTTCAGCACACAGTTGCAATATGCTATGACTTTCAATTACAACCACACATTCACAGAGGGGTCAAATTATCGTATATTTGGCCTATTTTGGATTATTAATCGTACATTTTACGGAGGGAAAAATATCGTATAAATACAATAATTATACACCTGGCAACACTGAATGTCTTTCCAGGTCATAAGTTCAAAGCACAAACAACCCTGGTGCTGTTAGGTTTCTTGGTGGTTTGTTTCCTTACAGCTTGGCGGGCTGATGGGATCCAGATGGTGCCCCTTGTCAGCAATCAGCAAGGTTCTTTATATTGGAGCAGTTTCCTGCATCAAGCTGCCAGTTGGTTCCGCTCTCTGAGGGGTAAACAGGTCAAACTCAGTTAGTGATTCACTGTCCTCCTAACTCGTCCTCCACAGAACCAGACCTGAAGCTCACCTGGACCAAGTCTGCTTCCTCCATCTCCTCGCTGCTCCGGAGCTGTTTCCCCTCCTTACAGAACCTGCCTGCCCTTCCACCCTCCGTCCAACACTAGACCATTCACTGGAAAATGACCCAAACTACACAGGTTCTCCTGAACTGTTTCTGTCCAAGTCAATGGTGCAAACTCTTCTATCACTTCAGTGAATAAAACCTTGAACCTGCTTCTGTGTCCGTAGCTGTCGCTTGCTTTAGAGTCCCTGGTTCAAGCATCGTGTCAGGTGCTGGTTAACCCAATGCATGTTGGGTTGATGGATTTGAAAAACATTTGACCCAGCGCATGGGTTGCACAAAAAATAACCCGATTCCAATAAAAATACCCAAATTACCTTAAAGATAACTAATAATGGGTGAAGAATTTCAGTGTTTGGGAAGATAATATTACCCAGAATTTTTTGTAGGAGTGTAGGATTCAACTACAAATTAGAGTCACTGCGTAGCATGGCAAGCTAAGGTTAGCCAGGCCAACAATGACCTTTAACGAGTGCATTTTAAGAGGAAGGACCCAGCATCGGGTACTGCAGGCCAATTACAACCTCCATTATTAAGGGGTGAAGCTGGTTTTCCAGTTTCAAGCTGCATGTTTTCTAAACCATTACAAGGCTTTGTTTTGCTCTATTAAAGCCTAGAACTCAACGCTGCTACAGACATTTTGCTAAAGCATTTGACATGAATACATTCTATCTCTATTCTCCCACTCTGCAGAATCTGTTAGTTCAATCTCTAACGTTCTGCTCTCTCTGCTTTTTCTCATAGTAGCTTCATCTGGTCTGTTCCTGTTTGGCTGTGACTCCATCCTGGAGAGAAATATCAGCTGTGCTGCTGCCATCAACACCTTTGTTTCTAGATGTTGGAGCTTGGCCTGTTTTCCAGTGTAGTCCTGTTTCTCTGACTGTGACTAACTGGATGTGCTCTCTTCATCCTCTGACATGGGAGCTGGCTCGGAGCTCGTCTGCCTGGCTGTGTGTTTCCTGGACGGGGCCGCCTGTGGAGCTGGTTGACAGTTGCCTTTTGTATCTATGCTTCTTTTTCTATGTCTGCTTCTGTCTCCTTGAACCCCAGTGGGCCTCAGCAGATGGCCGCTCACACTGAGCCTGGTTCTGCTGGAGGTTTCTTCCTGTTCAAAGGGAGTTTTTCCTCTCCACCGTCGCTACAAGCATGCTTAGTGTGAGGGATTGCTGAAGAGTCAATGAGTCGATGCAATCAGCTGGTTTTCCTTAGATAGAAAACTTTGAATCAATCTGACTGGATGATCTGGTGAACTGGAAAGTGACCTGAGATGACATGATGTGAATTGGAGCTATAGAAATAAACTGAATAGAATTGAATTGAATCCACTTGCGTTGCCAGTGACTCAGTCCTTCTGCAGCAATGCTGCCAAGGTCATGATTTTCAACCAGTGTGTGACAGTGTGGCTTTTATGGCTCCTGTGGATAGGCAGGTTTATGATAATTATTCTGTTGATAGTTTAGAAGCAGAGCTAGCCTCTCACACCTCCCACCTTCCCCAAACTTGAAGAACCAGAAGCAAAGTGGGAGTGTTTGGATATTTAGTCACACTGGAAAAAAAGCATTACACTGGAGAGCAAGAGCGGCATTAGAGCTTAGGGATTACACACACATAGATACACACACATAGATACACAGACATAGATACACACACATAGATACTCACACATAGATACACAGCATATTTCATTCACTGCTGTAATAAAGCGCCTGCATGTCTGAGATTACCAGTCAGAGTTTCTGCTATGGATTTGGCAGAGAAGTAGCTCATACATGTAATAAATCTTTAACTCAGTTGATTTCAAATTTAACTTCTTGCTTGAAAGCTGTTAAAAATGTCTTGCTTATGATTTGGTGCACGGGTCCCTGGTTATTAGTCCTGCTGCTTTACATTTAGGATGTTGTTAGATTTGATCTAGGCAGCAGAGTTTACATTTCATCTTTCTCACCCTTTTAAACATCAGTTTAGATGTGCATGTATTTAATAGGGATTAGGTTTATATTGCAGTATGATCAAGGATGTACCTTCCCTTTCTCTTATTTACTGCTATTATAATCTAAGTGCTTCCACCTGACTAATACCTGCAGGTAGATATATCTGATTGTTGTCCGCCACTGTTCCTTGGCTGAATCAAACGAATATGAAGCTAATCTGCTTCTGATCAGAACATTCAGCTGTTGGACTGTTTGTTTGTTTGTTTGTTTGTTCCCTCTGGGTTCTTGGGTTTTCTCAGAGTAGTGCAGTTCCCTCCCTCCCACCATATAATATAGCATCTGGGTCAATTTGTTCCTTAAATTGTCCTTCGGTGTATCCCACTTCTTAACAAATGCAATACGTGTGTGAGTTAGAGCTTAGCTCTGCCTTTCTGAGAACTTGCAACATGAAGTGGGAAAAGAATATGTAGATGGATGGATTTCATCTTTGATCAAACAATAAAGTCGTTCATCTTTGTCCAACTTCTCAAGTACTCGACCACTTTCAGGTGAAGAGGTGAAACTGGTGGTGGAGTGGAGATAGATGGAGTTGGTCAGTCTGTAGACTGCTGGTTGGAGAGACGGTCTGCTGAGCTTTATGGGGAGATCCAGTGGACTGCGTGAGCTGATACTAGAGCTTCACTCAGGGACCTGGAAGATGGAAGTCCAGCTGGATAACACAGGTGGAGAGAACCAGTCCATGATGAGCAAGCATGAAGCGACAGTAGAGAGGAAAAACTCCCCGTTCTGAGGAAATCTCTGGTAGAACCAGGCTCAACATGGCGGTCTGCTGCCGGACCGGTTGAGATGAAACAGGGAACGCAGTGAGAGTCCAGGAGGAATGACGCTCTGATGAAGCTTTAGCTACGATGGTGGAGGAGGGGCTGGAGGGGGGAGGAAACGGGTTCATCTGAATGACGTCACAGCGCATCCACGGCCTGCGCACAGGAGCAGACGGAGTTGTGGATCGGAGGCCTTTTAGATGAACTCTGGATGCTGATTGGGTCTTTCATGGAGGCGTGGTTCAAAGCTGATTGACGGGTGTCAGAGGAGGATGAAGGCGAATAATCAGTTTATTCAGTTGAACTTCCTCCTAGGCTCCATGTCTGAACATAGATAGTGACGTTTTCTCAGTCCGGTTTGATTCTGTTTCTTTCTAACTCTTGTTTAACCTTTATTTAAACAGTTAAATTACTAAGAACATTGTTCTTATTCACCATAATTCTCTGGCAGTCATTACAAACAGTAAGAATACTATATATGCAGTTTCAATACAAAATAATACATTTTTTGAATGAACTAGTTTATTTAGGTTAGTGAAATGTAGTCCCTTCAGCAGGCTAATGTTTCATCTCATATCAGTCTGGAAGGGAGCGGCTATAGCCTGAGGAGTCACGGGGAAATGGTTAAAAACTGTTAATTATCTAAGTGGCATAAAAAAGTTGTTTTGTAAAAAGGGAAGCTCTTTTATTTATTTATTTTTTTAATTATGGGCCTTTTAGACGTACGCATAATAAAACCCATGATACATAACAGACCAGACTGACTTAGGCCTAGTTTAAGTCAGTCTGGCTGGCCATGCTAAAGGATTTAGACACCAGCAGCCTTTACTTTGAAAATCTAGACAGGAATTGGGATTGAAGGAGGGGGGGGGGACCACATTAATTAAATGTTTCTCACACGTTGCTACCACTGTGGCTGAAGCCAGAATATCTTTATTAGACTTTTTTTCCCTCTTATTTAAAACAAGCAGCGCAGCTTCCTGTCTCGCCATGTAAGCTGGAATAGAAAAGCGTGACTCAGGTTTAAATTGAAGGAAATAAAGGGTGGATTACAGGGTCCTGCCACTTTTAGTGGAATGCATTCAATGTATTTAATAGTGCATGAATGTTAGATGAAGGTTGCACTTCTGCTTCACAACTGTGACCTTCTTAATCTTTTTACACATTTAGGTTCAGCTCACCATCTGAGAAGAGTTATCCCAACTAGTAGAATATTCATCCAGTTAGTCAGAGAAACAGATTCATTAACTGATTAAATGCTATATATTTTATATTTAGTAATTGCTGTGATATTTCACTGGATGCTGCTCATACTGGCAGATTTATGGAAACTGGAATTATTTTTGGAGGACTGGTTAATCTGGTGATCAAAATGTTGTTTGCATTGTGTCTTTCTTTGCAGCTGAATTGAAAAGTTAATTTACAACTATGTGATTGGCATATTATTAAAATAAAGAATAAATAAGAGCGGATTTTAAGGTTGCCATCAGTTCTAAGCCATAATAATAATAATAATAATAATAAAAAAGTAAATGATTAACAAAGTACTCTAAATATATTACACTGTTTCTAATAAATGGATGTGCTTTACTTTTGTAACTTATGGATATTTGATGCTGTTCTAATGTATTATGAAGTATCTCTTATATACATATAGAGAAATGTTTTTTTTTTTGGAAATGAATTGAAAATATTTGAACATAATTCTTCCAAACAAAAAGCTGCAGTTTATTTGATCAAGCAGATGAATAAATAAATCAAAATAAACTTGATGTTGACAGCAGGTCCCTTTTCATCAACCGTCCCATGATGATAAAATGATAGCAGACGTCTCATCAGTGAACTCTGGAGGGAACAGAGGTTGTTTCCCAGTTTGCTCCGAATCTCCAAAGCAGCAGGCGGGTCAAATCAGCTAGGTAATCATTGCATAAGCCGGAGGCAGCTGTTCTACATGATGGCTTTCCCCTGGGGGCGAGAGGTGGGGGAGAAAAAATCTTGGCATGGAGGGGAAGATTATGGAAAGCACATCAAACATGCCAGGGGTGTGTGCTTGTGAGTAAGAGTGCAAACACAAGCGTGTCTTCATTTAAGCATCCTTCTGCACTTGTCGACCCTTGACAGAAATCTTTTAAGCTTTAAAGTAAAACAAGAAGCAGCAGTAAATATTAAAGTATTTATGTACCGTGGAATATGAGCTTAAGGTGACGGCAAACACTGATTGCTCCGTGTAGCTTTAAAGCATGGAAAATATATACTCACAATAATGTGAACATTTCCATTAACGTCCTGGTAAACACCTTGTCGCATTTCTGTTTACCAGTGTGAGTGCTTTAGGGGGAAAGTGTTTATTGAGAAAAACTCAAAGGAGCAGAATGCAGTTTGTGCAGGTGAAGTGAAAAAGAGGCTCTTCAGGTGCTGGCAGGTCTTTGAAGAACCCTTCAGACTGAAACTCATCATTCAGAGAGAGCAAACATGAATCATTCCTCACACAAGGAGGAGTAATAAAGGCTTCAGTCAGCGATGTAGAGCTAAACAATAAAACCTTAAGGTTATCACCTGTTCTGCTCTGCTTAAGGTTAAGCTTAAAAAAAAAAAAATTAAAATAGTTTACTGTATGGAGCATGATAATGATCAATACAGATTAATTTTTTCCTGCATTTTATTGTCTTTACACTGTCATGAGTACAGAGTAACTAAATTAATCTCTGCATTTAACCCCTCCCCTTGGGGCGCAGTGTGGGGTTAAGGGTCTTGCTCAGGGACCCAGAGTGGCAGTCTGTGGGAGTGGGACTCAAACTTAGAACCTCAGGATTCCAGGCTCTATGCCCTAACCACCAGGCCGCGCCGCTCCCCACGGGTATAGAAATGGGTGTTTACATGGTTAATAAGACAACATACAGGTCCTTCTCAAAATATTCTCATATTGTGGCAAAGTTCATTATTTTCCATAATATAATGATAAAACTTAAACATTCATGTATTTTAGATTCATTGGACACTAACTGAAATATTTCAGGTCTTTTATTGTCTTAATACGGATGAAAATCCAAAAGATGATGAAGATTGTGGTAATGCGTTTATTGATGATGTTGGTTAGTTAAATCACCTTTTAGCTTCATTTATTTTAGAACAGCAGGGGATCTGGCAGCATCAGGTGTTCCACACCAAAAGCAGAATATAGGCCTACAATACAGCAAGCATTTTATCTTTTTTATTTAAATATTTTAAAAGAACGCAATTTAAAGCTGTAATAATAATAATATTATGATGCCCTGTACAGTTATATTTTTTTGTAATACAATCAGACTTCTATAAACCCATGCCTTCTTACACCTAATAAATACTTTATACACAATGGTGGCGATTCTCAGCAGGCTTCACCAGTTTAAGGCTCTGCAGACGATCATTCTACAGGCTACAAGCCTCATCCTTGTTTACGACGGCTTTCAACCAGGGGAATCCAGCCCCAGAAGGTTACCGAGCTCCAGAGCTACGCTGAGGTGGTGTTCTTCAATGCAACAGCGGTTCCAAAAGATGTCACGGTTGGGTTTGGAGGACCTAAATGCAGAGGTGAGGAGACAGAGGGGAGTTTTGCTGATTTAATGAAGGACTCACAGGCAACTGAGGCAAGAATCCAAAAATCCAACAAAACAAATAGAGAAAAAAACAGAACCTTGGAGACTTCAGGGAAAACATACATGTGGAGCCAGCACTGAGGAGCTGCACAGGGGGAGTATATATGGGAGACAGAACAAAGACTGGACTGATGAGCTGATTGAGAGCAGGTGTGGATGGAAGCATCCAGAAGGAAGCCAAGGGGAAAGGAAACAAACACAAGGGGGCAACAGAGAGTAACTGAAGAACCAAACACTGATAGAAAACAACTAAAAACACAAAGAAATTAAAAATGAACTTAAACAGAGGGCAGAACCCCGACAATAGAGGCAGAATGGTGGTAGCAGTTGTCCTTAAATTAACTCCGGTGTGATGTCACAGCTGCAAGGCATGCTAGGAGCTGTAGTTGGAGTTTGTGTCACATTGATCTGGCATAAAACCAGGCATCACCTGGATTTAAAAGATAAGGTGCAGAGTGTGATGCCAGCTGCAGACCAGTGCAGTCTACAGTGGTTCAACACACCACCAACATCCTGCTGACTGGTTTGGTTCCAGCTAGCATGTTCTGTCCGAATGGAAGGAGGGGCTGAACATGATCAGTTTAAGAGCCATTTCCAAAAAAACAATATTCTTCAAATGACCAAAATACATTAACAATTAAACTAAAAAATTAAAATGTATAATGGGTTTGAGGTATTTAACATTTTCATTTGTTTCTGCTTAATTGCATATACTTTGGTTCACAGTTTTGATGTCTTGACTTTGCATATTTAATATAGAAAGTAATAAAATTAGGAGAAAATGCATTGAAAGACAAAGGTCCTTTATGCTAAATGTTCAAATTCAGGCTGTTTGGGTGAAACCGGTTTGGATTCACCAAAAATCCCAAAAAGGATTTTATAGGTCAAGCTGATCCTGCCATGAAAATACAGCCATTTTGTAACGAACTGTTGTTTTTCTCTAAGTTTCCAGTTTCAAGTTCATCCAGGTTTTTCGTTGTTTTCTAGCTTTATTGGTGTCTGGGTTCATTTAAGATGCTTAGGTTTTTCTGTGTGTCCTCTGCTGCCCCCTTGTGTTCTTTTCCCTTGGCTTCCTCATCAGCTCTAGTCACACCTGCTCCTTATCAGCTCATTAGTCCTATCTTTGTTCAGTCGGCCATATATACACTACCTCTGCAGTCCCTCTTGGCTGGTTCCTCATCTTACCTTTTCTCACCCTGGCTCCTTCATGGTTTTCCCTTGATGTCTCCATGGTTCTGGTTTGTGTTTGATTTTTATGTTGGATTTTTGGATTCCTGTTTTTGCTGCCTGGTCTTTAATTAAACATTTTAAGAGCTCGCCTCTGCCTGTCAGCCTCTACACTTGGGTCCTCATAAAAACCTCCAAACAAACCGTGACAGAAGGAACCAGCCAAGAGGGACTGCAGAGGGAGTGTATTTATGGCTGCCTGAACAAAGGTAGGACTAATGAGCTGATAAGGAGCAGGTGTGACTAGAGCTGATGAGGAAGCCAAGGGAAAAGAACACAAGGGGGCAGCAGAGGACACACAGAAAAACCTAAGCATCTTAAATGAATCCAGACACCAATAAAGCTAGAAAACAATGAAAAACCTGGATGAACGTGAAACTGGAAACTTAGAGAAAAACAACAGAACCAAGATCGTTACACATTTAAAATGCTTAAAAAACAGTGTTTTCTCTTTACTTGCAAATTTATGATTATCTCACAATAAATGCTGCTCAAATTCATGCTGAATCCAAAAAATGGTCTCAGAAATTTGCCTGAAATTTGATCAAAGAGCAGTATCCATGGTTTAAACCACAAAAGCAAACAATAAGATTAAAATAGCAGCTGCACAGTCCTTTGAGTAATTTTCACAGAGCTGTATTTCAGTTGGACTCCATGTGATACAGCTTCTCTATGCCTTCATATAAAAAAAGACAATTGCTTAAGATTAACTTTAAATATAGTTTTTCTAAAATACTTTAATGTTAAATTAAATCTTTCATAGTTCAAGTACTGCAAAACATGATTTCCACATTGCGGTTAAACAAACTTTAAGAGTTTAATATATTTCAGTTAAATATGAGCATTGCTGCACATTTGCCAAATGGATGTTGCAGTGAAAATGTTTCTACGTTTGGCTGCCTGCTCCTGTTTGAGCCTCTGCAGAGACAGAACATGAAAATGCATGTAAGCCCCTGAATTGCAGGCGTTTATCCTCCGACACGCCTCACAGCCCAATCAGCATACTCCATTTTAGCCTTGGCAGTCACCGTTTAAACGCTGCTGTTATTCAGGCCATGTTGGAGGAGGTAATTTTCTGGCTCCTGTGGAGTTTTAAATTTGATATTTTCTGAAGTGATGCCTCAGCTTGCAGGAAACTTATTTTGTCAGTCAGGAATAATTTGAAATTTTCCACATTTGTATATAACACTGCGGGATAATTTAGCATTTTCTCTAGAGATTGAATTTCAGACGTGCCTTATGCTTCATTTCCTTTCCTTTTATACGTTGCCTTGCCTCTTAGGTCTGCGAGGAATCCAACTGTTTCCCCCTCTCAGGATGAGACAGTGTTTGAGGTTAACGACCATCATACGGTGCCGTAAGGGAATCGATAACTCAGTTGATGGAGGTCTAGGCAAAACAAGGTGTCCTCCACCTGCGGTGCAGCTGAGGTGATTGAATCTGATAGGTTTCATAATAAATCCTGGTCCACTGCTCCGTAGGGCCACAGGCTCTTTCACCCTAATCCTATGAAACAAATGCTTTCTGTGCTGAAGTTGATAAGGTGCTCTCACATGCACCTTAAATCACAACCGTCTCAACCTTAAAACTGATAGTCTGGCACTAACTTTAAGACCAAATGCTATTTAAATACCACAACCCTGAGTGATGAGTGGGAGAAGAAGAGAGAAGGATGGATTCTGTTCTAAAATGTCTAATAGGATAAATAAAGTTGAGTCTGCACTGAAAAAAGTGTAACATGTAGCTGTTCATTCAAACTAATGAGCGTCACTTTAAACTGGATACAATGATTGATTTGATTGTGTTTCTCAATCTATTTGGATTTTGAGACATCAAGTTTGATTTAAACCTGAACTAAATACACGTATTAAAGGAGAAGTTCGGTTTTTTACACTTTAAGCCCATTTTCTGTAGTGTCCAGCATGAAATCGAATGATCGACACCAAAAGTTTGACGATTGGTCCTGTCTCTGCTTTTTGGCTCATGCAGAATCCCCCCCTGGCTGCTTTAGAATGGCTAGCATAGAGCATGTCCGATAATGTCCTTAAAACAACCTTAAACGTTCTTTTTTTAAAATATGCTACTCACCGGGTCGTCAGCGCTGTTCAATGACGTTCCAAAAAAAGTTTCGTAAAGAAAAACCGTTCCTGTAGTGTTTTATTTAGCATTTTGTAAATCCCATTGAGTTCTGTTGGAATAGTCAATATTCCGCTGCCACCGGAAACGGAAATGGGGCCTGTTTACACAGTTGTAGTCTTTTCGCTTCACTCTGTGTACTCCGACGTCGAGAATCAAGAATCCACCTTTCGTATTCCATTTTCAGAGTTTTTTAAAGTGTTTAACAGAGACGTTAGCACCTCGACGTCGGAGTACACAGTGTGAAGCGAAAAGACTACAACTGTGTAAACAGGCCCCATTTCCGTTTCCGGTGGCAGCGGAATATTGACTATTCCTACAGAACTCAATGGGATTTACAAAATGCTAAATAAAACACTACAGGAACGGTTTTTCTTTAACTTTTTTTGGAACGTCATTGAACAGCGCTGACGACCCGGTGAGTAGCATATTTTAAAAAAAGAACGTTTAAGGTTGTTTTAAGGACATTATCGGACATGCTCTATGGAAGCCATTCTGAAGCAGCCAGGGGGGGATTCTGCATGAGCCAAATAGCAGAGACAGGACCAATTGTCAAACTTTTGGTGTCGATCATTCGATTTCATCCTGGACACTACAGAAAATGGGCTTAAAGTGTAAAAAACCGAACTTCTCCTTTAAGGACCCAAAACATAGTTTTTTAAATTATTAAAGTATTTCTGATTCTGATTTGTAGACCTAAATCAGACCACACCCCCAAGGCCGCAATGTTTGGAGGACCTAAAGAGTTATGAAAAAGAAAATCATCTATTTTAATATCAACATGTAAGTCATGCGCTTTGAAATGCAATTGGAAAAGCATTTCCCAATTGTACATTTTAAATTGATTGATTAAAGAGGAACTGTATATTCTATCTATTAATTCATTATTAAATGCTAGAATTTGAAAATGTATTTTCAAATTCTGATTCTAAAGGAGATATAAAAATCTAAATTCATAAACCCGATTAGAAGCCGAGATGCAGATTTTTGTGCAGCTGTGATTGATTTTTTCCAGAAGGGTCACGGAAAAACTAAATAGAGGAGATAAAGCAGAAAGAAAATGCAATTTTAAAATACATGTTAAAAAGGAAATTTAGGAAATGCATTTTATAATCAGTTTAATGACTAATAAATTAACCATTGAAGTGTTGTCAAAGTTTCATACATGCAGGTCAGGCTTTAATCCCGGATAAAGCTGCCCTGGGTTTGAGTTTAGATCTGATGAGACCTTTGCTGCTTTGTTATCAGGATCTCTATCCTATTAACAGCACATTCTGAATACCTTCCATCGGCAGGAACAACCGGCCTCATGGAAGAAGTGTTTGGACAAATGTGTTCTTCAATCATTCACAGGATTTAGGAGGAAATGTTGCATTCACCATTTTCTCCTATTTCTAATCTTCTCTCAGGTGTGAACACATTTTAGAAAAGCTCCAGACTTGATGTGGGCGTTAAGTCCACTAATTCAGCTGCTATCCAACCTATGACTTCATCTGTTGTTACTTGGAAAGATTTGCCAATTTGATTAGGCTGAATGTTTATATATTATGCATCTCTACGGTTATAAATTACATTTGTATTTGCTAATTACAGATATCTGTCACTAGCTTGCAGTAGTGATCTCCATGTGAGATCGAGCTGCTATAGAAATAACATCTGGAACAGAAAGTTCAGAATGAATCTCAGAAGAACAGAAAGACAAGCATTGGTTTTACTTCATGGCGCCATCTTTGCCATATTTACCTTCAGGTCAGTCAAATTAGTTTTGCTGTTAACATTTTAATGTGTATGCCTCTTATGAACATTTAGTTGAATTAGGCCCAATGATCCCAACATGATCAGAGTTTTTATTTTCATCTATCATTAATCGTCTTCCATTGTCTCTGTCTGCATCAAATGAATGTCTCTAACTACGCCTTGGATTGGATCAAACTCCCACGACTCCAATAAATCTGATTCATGACTTTGACAGAAGCCCCTTTTCTCCTCAGATTCTACATTTCATTTTAAGTTTATTTTGAATGAAAAGCTTCACTGTTGTTTGCTTTTTCTGTTAAACACATAACAGGTTTTCAAGTTCCAGAATTCAAATCAAAATTTAACATAACAGCATTAAAATAAGTTTTTAATGCAATTTAAACGGAGACAGAAATATATATTCTTCTGGTATGAGTAAAGGCCAGCGCTACAGTTTGTTCTTCACAGCTTCTGGCAGCAACAATCTACTCCGAGGGGGTTTGAATGAATCGATGAACCACAGACTCTTCTAATAGGCTTGCACTTTATGAATCAAAGGTGTTTATGAAATGCCAGCTGTATTCGGACAGAAGGATGAATGGATTTAATTTTTAGTCCTCAGCGGTGCTGTGCAAGTTTGGTTCCACACATTCAGGGTAATAATTCAGTCTGGCTGCTGACAGGCACAGCCAGATCCTTTGATTTCTACCCACTTTCATTTCCCCATATTTACTTCCTGAAACGACATTCTATATTTTACATTCTGTGGGAAACAATGACTGTAAATTTTATTCATATTCCTGTAAAGAAAATGATATGTATAAAGATGCATCCTCCATTTATTGGAATGAGCCATAAGATTGAAATAGACTAACAGGGCGTGACATCTTATCTTTTTCATGATCTCATTGCAAACACCTCTGAGCGTCTAACAGGATCAAATGAAAACAACAGATGAAAGGCCAGTTGTTCTGTGCGTAACATCAATGATGCATAAAAAGGATGAAAAATGAAAAGTGGATCAGCCCAATTTTATTACAAAGAGCCAAAAATCACAGCTTTTACAAAACATCAAAAAGTAATCTGCTTTTTTTGATAAGTTTATCTTAACAATGGGAACAAAAACACAAAAGCTTCGTTTCTCAAAGAGGGAATATTATTCTGCTTTTGTTTTGCATCTATCAACCTGTATAAGACATCACACCTCAGTCGATTGGTTTTACTTTTACTAAGACTCTAGAAAAACAAAGACTAGAGATATTAGAATCCCCACATTATTCATATGAAGAGAAAAGCATTTATGGTCTCCAAGCTTAAACCAATTCAGTGTATTTCTATAGCGACAATTCACATTCACGTTTTCTATCTAAGGAAAACCAGCTGATTGCATCGACTCATTGACTCTTCAGCAATCCCTCACACTAAGCATGCTTGTAGCGACAGTGGAGAGGAAAAACTCCCTTTGAACAGGAAGAAAACTCCAGCAGAACCAGGCTCAGTGTGAGCGGCCATCTGCTGAGGCCCACTGGGGTTCAAGGAGACAGAAGCAGACATAGAAAAAGAAGCATAGATACAAAAGGCAACTGTCAACCAGCTCCACAGGCGGCCCCGTCCAGGAAACACACAGCCAGGCAGACGAGCTCCGAGCCAGCTCCCATGTCAGAGGATGAAGAGAGCACATCCAGTTAGTCACAGTCAGAGAAACAGGACTACACTGGAAAACAGGCCAAGCTCCAACATCTAGAAACAAAGGTATTGATGGCAGCAGCACAGCTGATATTTCTCTCCAGGATGGAGTCACAGCCAAACAGGAACAGACGAGGCCAAACCAAGCCTCCTTCATTGTCTCAAGGCTTCTCAGAGCTGGTGACACAGTTCTCCATTGGTTCCTGCGGTGCCTTCTTTGGCCCCCAGAACTCTGAGCCTCCCTGGGATCAACTCTGGCTGCCGGTCTGAACAGAACTTCTCTATTTTCTTTTGTTGTTCTCACTCCAAGTTTCTTATTTCTCTCAATATGTCTTCTTCATCGTGTTCCTGCCAATGTTTGCTCACCACTTCAATCTCTTGGCCTCCACAAGTCATAACCTTCTCCCACTTGTCACGATCCGAGTAGCTGTGGGTGGGAGAGTGAGGGATGGATAACAAAAGGAAGCTTTTATAGTTTTTATCTATTGTTGGGAAAAAAACAAAAGAGGAAAGAAGAGCATCAATTCACATACAGTTATTCACAACTGAACTAACACTAAATGTCTATGAACAACTAGAAAACATGAACAATCATTAATCATAGAAACAATGTCGTCAAACATGATTCTATGTTCATCTGTGACTTCCGCCCTGTTTTAAAAAACTATTTACTCTGGATTGTTTACATCTGTTATTTTAAAGTAATGTTAGAAATTATGGTGATTTTAAGAATTTTTGGATCTTGATAAACATCCACTGATCAGGATTCTTCAGAAAACCTGTTATGATCATATTGGTTAGTTCACTCTGTAAAGTCAGATCAGTTTTAAACTTTCATGGATTTGCATAAAATAAATAAAACATGTGAAAACAGCTCAAAAAATAAGTCTTATCCTAACTAGCTCAATGTAGGGTTCTGCTGGAGACATGTAACAGAGCATAAAGGTGTTTAGTAACCAACCACAGGGAGCACCATGCTACCTTTGGATGAGATACACAAAAAAATCTTTACTTCAAGAACAACGGGAAGGGAGCAGCGGAATAGAAAAATATAAACAGAAAAGGTTATAACATAAATTTGAGTAATAAAGTTAGAAAACATAAATAAAAATCAAATCGAAAATGAATTAAATAAATAAATAAATAAATAAATAAATAAATAAATAAATAAATAAATAAAAATTATATCGAGGTATTTGTTACAATTTTTTTTACAGAAATGTCAAGAAGTGGTTTCTTCTTTAGTCTTTTAACCTTAACAGTGTAAAACTTGTGCAGGTAAAGATTCTTCTACTCAGATGCTCTTTGGTCCACCGGCTCTTTTACTTTCCAAAGGTGCAAAAACTATTATTACAAAAATTCTCTAGGAATTACAAAAAAGTTTAATATTGTAATCTAATAAAGTCAGCAATCCTCTGCTGTTTATCTTACCAGCTTAGTTTGCAGAAAGCTATCCTCCCAGTAGCACCTATCCTCCCAGTAGAGTCACCACCAGTAACAACAGTAATATTACATCTGCCTCTTTAACCAGTAGCTGGTTTTAAGGCAGCAGTCTCAGCAGAGACTTCCTGCTCCACAGAAACCTTCTCCAGTTTTACTGGGGAAGCCCAAAGTTCTCCCAGACCTACTGAGAGACATAGTCCCTCCAGCATGTCCTGGGTCCTCTCCAGTCCTCGTCCCCATGAGACGTACCAGGAAAACCTCCCAATGGAGGCGTCCAGAAGGCATCAAAAAGATGTCTGCCTCCTCAGCTGACTCCTCTAGATTTAGAAGCGGTTCTACACAGAGCCTCTCTGTTCAGCCGCCCTGCAGAGGAAGCTAACGTTAGCCGCTTGTTTCCAGGATCTCATTCCATCCAATTTTCACGACCAAAGTTAAGAGTAGAAACGTAGACCGACCGACTGAAATTTGAGTCTTTTTCTGATACAAAAATGAATCTGATGATTGGGAATATTTCAGTGTGGCATAAAGAAGAAATGGAAAAATTTCAAATAAGTTTATCTGATAAATTAGTATGCTAAACACACACGGCACATACTGTTGAGGATTTACTCATCTGAGTTTGCAAAAGGAGCAAATCTGTAAGTAACTTGACTAATAATGGACTTCAATAAGTCACAGCATTATCATAGGTAATGTTTTAGAAAAGGCTTGTTTGTATTTGTGTGACAGAAAGGAATTGAGGAATATTTTTCAGGTGGAATCATTATTTTAAATGTCAGCATGTCTGATTTATAGCTGATTAAACAAAGAAATAGTTAAAAATATTTAGCCTCTGCATTTTTGTTTCTGAAATAAACTCTGCAAAACACCATGAAACTCTGGATGAACCCTCAGACTTTATAGATCCACATCTGGGCTAAGAGTCAAACCAATTTGGGCTGAATAAGTTGAAGCATGTTTGTTCCACAAAGGTTTTAGTGGGCAGATTGTTAGGAGGAAATGAGATTCTAACACAGTGCCAAAAGTGCAAGAACACATTTTTCCAATGAAAAGTTAATCTGGTCAAACCGGTTTCCATTATTGGAGACCTTCTACATAAAGCAAAGCCTTTGCTCCTTAGATTTAGTCGTTGATTTATTGAAATTTACCAATAAAATCACCAAACGGAATAAAAAACAAGAATAACAGCAGCTTATGTAACGCATGCCGGTTACATCACCTGAAATGGTCGCACAATGACCTCTGACCCCTCCTTGGAAAAGTCTGAGCCTCTGGCTCTGTTTGAAAACCTGGGCTGCATCCTCCAAGGACGCGGTCTACCTAGACTGGATCCTTCGAAGTCCTTGAAAATAAGGAGACCGGAAGAGTTTTGGCTGTGAATTCGACCAGGTCTACCCTTCGATAGGTTTTACCGCCGCATGCACTGTTGCTTAGCAACCGTGAAAGTTGACACACAAAGCAGGAAAAGAATGAATACCGAGGTTTTCAAAACTCTTTGTTTATTTATTTATTTATTTAAAAGTTAAAGTGAACAAAGACTACACTCACAAGAATCCTGAGTGGAATAAAGGTTCCAACCACCGGGAGCAGGAACAAATCAAATCAAATGTAATGATAGAAACCTTAGTCAGTTAAATAACCTGCTGCTGTCATTCTGCACATCTCTGATGTTGCTGCTATTTTCAAACATCCATCACTGTAAAAATGTCCATAGCTGCATATTGGTTATTAATTCTCCAGTTTTATATTGTTAAAACACTTTACAGAATTGTATTTTTTATATTTTAATTCTTCCCTATTATGTTATTCTTATACATTTTTCTAAGGTCCTCATTTGTGTGACTATTTTCAATAATCTTTCTTCTGCTGTAAATTTGCCCATTGTGGGACAATAAAGGGATTTTCTATTCTATTCTATAAAAGGGGTAGAAATATATAAGTTAAGCTAAACAATTTATGTATAAAAAAATATATCTGCAAACTCTCTAATATTCAATAACAAAAAATAGTTAAGCATATTGTGCAAAATAGCAATAAAAAGATAAAAAACCTATCAGATTTATAGTCCCCACCCTGCAGATCTATTAGAATCTGTCCTTAAATTACAGCCAAACCCATTTATACAGTAACAGATAAAAACCTTTAGATAAATCAAACATTACCGCCACATATCTGACTCAATAACCATTAAAACAACTATTTTCATTCATCTCAGATGGAACTATTCACAGAGTTGTATTATATTAAACTGAACTTCCAATTTTCACCACTGTTCGGCGCCAAGTAACCTTTCCTCTGATCACAGCTTGCTTGGTCTCGCAATGAATCCTGGGATATCCAAGGATACCGAGGATACATCGGACCCGTCCTTCAAATCGGGCAAAAAGAAGGACGCATTTTAAGGTCGCATAACGAGGACTCTTGGAATCAGACCAGACCTCGGCGCCGCCGCCGCGCTATGACGTAATCGGCCTTTGAATCTGTCCTTCTAAGGACGCGTCCTAGGTTTTCGAACAGAGCATCTAGTTTCCATGATGGCGGCCATTAGGGGGCGGGGCTAAATATGAATAGCTGCTGTTGCATTATTCCCACAGAGTCACACATTTCAAGTGGAATTTTAAATCTCATTTTATTTGTTTACACAGCTATAAAACAATAAATACTTGTGAAAAATTATTTTGAAAGATGATTTAGAAATTTTAAAGTCCCATTTGAAACGCATGTGGATGAAACACCCTGTGACTGTGTTTGGGACATTTCTATAAATAGATACATATGAGCAGGTGTCAGCTGAGCCCCGCAGCCGACCCGCCAGGTTTTAACCAGTAGCCCTGTGTGCCATGTGCTTATATCAGCACATACCTACAGAAGCGTGTCTGCTCAACTGGAAACAATGGCAACACTTTAATGAAAGTACATTGATGTGACCGTAGCTCCATGTGGCCAAAGCTTATGAAATAATTGAAAATTACTGCAGAACAGTGAGTTACTGACACATTCCTTTCCTTGAATGTAAATTAGCATTTCTGTTGGCATCTGCTGAACAGCTGGTGAGAGGAGATGGCAGAGAAGAGGGGCAGAGAGGTTCTAATGAGGCAGAAAAACTGTGACAGAGCTGGGGTTGAGGTGAATCACCATGAAGAAGGAAACATCTGGAGTCCACCAGTGTCCTGAAAGCTCAGGACTGGTGGGAACTCCTGCTCACCATCCACCTGCATTCACTCATATGCATCCATCAGGTACTCATTTACTCTTAACTTGGTTGCTTTTTTAACTCATGCAACTCCCATGTAAGATAACAAAACCCTCTTGGTATGTTGAAACTTTGTGTATTTCAAACGGTTCACTGTATCGCAAGGAATCTGATCTCCTTTTGGTTTTTAATCAAAGCTCAAATATTAATCACTGAACTATAGTAGAGGGAAATATGTCATGCAAAAATAAAAAAAATACAAGAGAGTGTTTTCTTCTCCATGGTGCTTTGAGAACAAGGTAACTAGTTAATGCTTTTCATCCTCTGATTTCAGGCCCTCCATATCAAAGAGGATCCATCATGGACCTGAATCTGCAGACTGATTAAAGGCTAACGGGAGCTAGTGGCTAACTTCAGAACCAAAGTGATGCAACATTTCTCTCTGGGAACTTCCCAGATCTCTTAATTTTGTTGAGTATTCAGATTCATTCCAACCATTTAGATAGTTTACATTTAAAAAATATCAGGTAGGTATCAGATTTAGGATCACACAGACAATTGGTCTTGGTTGTATTTGAAAAAAATCGTATGTTGTTCAGACTTTATATATATATATATATATATATATATATATATATATATATATATATATATATATATATATATATATATATATATATATATATATATATATATTTATATGTATATATTATATGGGAGACAGAACAAAGACTGGAGTAATGAGCTGATAGGGAGCAGGTGTGGATGGAAGCAACTAGAAGCTAGAGGAAAAGAGACAGGCACAAGGGGGCAGCAGAGAGCAACACAAATAAACAAATAAAAAACACAACACTGCTTAAATGTAAAAACTAGAATAACACAAAATAGAAAATAAATTAATTACAGAGAAAACAGAGAATCACGTGAATTAAAGAGTCTTTGAAACATCAAAAAGAAACAGAACCAAAAAAAGAATAAAAAATCACGGGATGCCAACGTCCCTGATGGGTAATCTGAGATCTATCTATCTGAGATAAAAGGTTTTTCTTTTGAGGCAAAACAGAAAACTTTTATACATCCAAGTGTATCAATGATGTCCTACATTTCTATGTTCAGAATATCTATGTCCTCACTTAGACAAATGATATCAGTCCTTTGCAGTAAATGGGAACCAAGTGCCTCACTTAAACTGTACACCTGCCAGTGTGCTATCAAAGTTAGTTTTGTTAGAGCAAATCCTTATCATTTGGAAGGGCCTGAGCGTGAAAATGCTATTTGTAACATCAAAAGGATTTCTAAATGCATCCCTTTCTGCAGAAGGAAGACATTCTTCCCATCACAGGGACACAGTGGATGTCTGGCACTGATCTCAAAGAGGGATAAAATGTGCAGGCAGATCAAAAGAAAGGCTGACATCCAGGCAGGCATACAGTCACAGACCTGAATCTCTCTCATCACAGAGAAAAGATGTTTCTGCTGCAACACTTTACTCTTAGTTTTGATTGATGGTAATAAAGTGCATTTATTGCTGCATATATCTGAAATCTCAAGTCACAAGAGGGTGAGAAATAAAACTTAAACTAATAACAGGATCAGGCAAACATGTCAGGCACCATTCCCCCCGAAAACACCAGACGTCATTTAGACGTTGGATCTTAGGCTAAATGTGGTCGATCCGTCCTAGTCTGGATTTAGTCCAAAAGTCATCTTTTAATATTGAGCTGTGTTTGAAAATACGTAAACGCAGTTTCACTTTTCAACCAAATGTAGACATAAATGACATAAATCATGTCATCTTAAAAAATTCTTTTCAAATGAATAAAAAAAATCTATGGAAGGACCAAAGTGCTTCTTTAGATAAGAAACATTGGAAAACACTATTTTGTTTTAGAGACTAAAGTTCCTTTGTCAGTATAAATTCAGCTTTCATCATTTCTCTCTTCTGCTGCAGAAACATACATTTTCTGCCTCTTACCAAATTATCTGTGGACAGAAAATTGCCCAATCTTTGCAAAGGAATTTGTGGTAAATGCAGTGATTTCACTTATAGGTTGGATCCCTTGATTATCTTCTAGCTACTCTCTGTTCTCAACAGGCCGATCCATCTAGAAGTTGCTCCATGCTGGACTGAAGGAACGCCACTGACTGGAAACAAATGATCAGATTCCATTTTCAGCCTGGCTAACGTCACTTTAATGGATACATCCAATTTGTTCCAGCCTGAAATGCATTTGCATCTTTTAAATCTCATGCTCACAGGCAGTCCTTTAGGCACCTACTGTGCTCATAATAACAAATTAAAATTTCATTAAGAGGAGCCCATTTAAAGTGAGGAAAATTTCTTTGACAAGTTGGACGGGTTTAGGTCATTAAAGAGAAGGAGGCTGACCATTTTATAATGTGAGACACATCACAGTAATACCAAGTTTACACGCGCTCATCATCACCATAAGACTCATATCAAACTGAGTTTTAGAGGATGTGTTCTAACTATGATGGAAACATTACAGCCTCAAGGATTATTTAGGAAAATGACGTGTATCTTAGCAGAGTGTACCTATTATACATATTCATAGTAGTTAGAGAACAATATGTGTTCAAGGTTATAGTAGCTACAGACACCTGGGAAAAGGATTAAAATACCTTTTAGAGAACAAGTTCTTCACATGGAGCCATTTATTATATCCATAATGTAAATCATTTATAAGAAGATTGATCAGTAGAGTTTAAAAACATTTTTTTTATTTGTTTTTCTTTTCTTCACTGCTTAAGGTTGCAGCACATTGGAGAAACTCAGCTAGCTTGATCCTGATGTTCTTTTTAAGAGACTTTAGTTCCTCCTTTACTCCACCTGGGAGGTTATGTTTTAGCTCGTGTGTTTGTCTGACTCTGCACAGAACATCTTGAAAAGTCATGGACAGATTTTAATTATTTTTTTTTATCAAAGGAGTCCCTAATGCCAGGAACAATCCATTACATTTTGTCGTTGATCCATAATCTGGAATCAGATTTATTTTAAAGATTCTCTAATGTTGTGTGAAAGGACAGAAAGTTGAGCCAGGACAGGAAAACAGTTCAGAACAGGTCGCCTCAGAGATTCAGGAGTCCGTAACCCGGCCAGGGGTTCCGATCCAAACAGGAAGAGACAGATCCAGGGCTCCAGGAATCCAAAGGGCGTTCAGGCAGATTCAGGGTTCCATGAGTCCAACAACGAGTTCAGGCAGAAAAGGTTCAGATGGAAAACAGGTAGGCTCAGAGATTAAGAGGCAGGAGAAGACATGACATCAGGAAAACTACAGATCTTTAAACTAGCTCCCACCACTGAGCCAAAACAAGAACAGGGCTCACTCAGTGAATAAGAGCCAGGACATGATCAGGAACCACCAAGACAAGACTGACACCCTCACTAACCAGTGGACCCTGAGAATGAGCACATGAACTAAAACTCAAACAAACAAACATGGTAAATGATCTGGCCCCAATAGCTGGGCTGAACTCTATATAAAGCAGCAGGAGCAGGTGGAGAGGAATGATATTTAGTTAGGCAGGTATCAGCGAACATGACAAAAAGCGAAGGTCAAACACAACAGCAGCACCTTTAGTCCCTCTGCGCTGATATTCCTGCTTTAGTTTTTAATATTATTGTAGAAAATACAGTGATTGATTATTTCCTGTCTGCTCATTATGTGTTTACCAGGTCTAGTTTTATGTGCTTGGGTTAAAAGCCATAAGAACATGGAGGCAGATGTCCTGATTTTTAGGACAGTCCCCAATTTGGACAATCTGTCCCCAACCAAAGCTGTCTCCGATTTGAGTATTTTTAATGATAAAGAAAATCATGCAGTGTGGCGACTTTTATTACGGCAGCTAAGGTTGCATGATGGATTACAGCAGTGGCTGTCATGGTAACAGAAGCTTAGCAGCAGCACATTGTGGTCTCCTCTATAGAAAGCTGCCCTTTCAAATGGTCAGTTTGGATCTTTTTAAATATCTGCTGTTCTGGGTTGATCCTTGTGATGAAGGTAGCAACCAATCAATTTATTCATTTAAAATATATGTATATGGCTTACATTTATTTATTTTAGTTTCATTTTCTCCATTTAATTGTATGCTTTATTATCTATTTAGCTTTTTTTTTTCTTCATGTGTTAGGGTCATGTAGGGGGGGGATTGACGGATCTCCATCAGTCTGTGTGTGAAAGGCAGGATACACCCTGGACATGATGCCAGTGCATCACAGTTAATTATGTATTTATTTATTTTTAGTAATGTCAGAGTTGGTCCCTATAGCAGATTTCTGTTTTGGAACTAATTTCTTTCTAGTTCAACATCCTCTTAATTAATTGCGATGTAAAAGTAGCTTTACTGTGGTTGTTTAGTTTTTTCCTGAACATGCATTCCTAACCAATAAACTTAAATCTTTTATATTAACATTTATAAATTCAATTCAGTTTATTTATATAGCGCCAAATTCAGAACACGTCATCTCAAGTCACTTTATAGATCCAGTTCAACCAGATCATCCAGTCAGATTGATTCAAAGTTTTCTATCTAAGGAAAACCAGCTGATTGCATCGACTCATTGACTCTTCAGCAATCCCTCACACTAAGCATGCTTGTAGCGACAGTGGAGAGGAAAAAACTCCCTTTGAACAGGAAGAAACCTCCAGCAGAACCAGGCTCAGTGTGAGCGGCCATTTGCTGAGGCCAGTCGGCCAGTCGGCCTCAGCAGATGGCAAATAATGAACTTACATACATTATTTTGGATTGATGTCGATCTTTTTCAGAGATTTACCAATCTTCACAATTCTTCACCCTCGTTTACAATTCTTAGATATTGGGATTATAGTGAAACAGGTTAATGAAACTGCAATATTACCATTCTGTGCATTTAAAATATTAAACATATTAAATGTTCTTTAACAGTTCAACTTATTGAAAGGATCAGTGTTTCATCTTAATATACAAACAGAAAACCAGGAGTTTCCGACCAATTAGAGAACGCCATAGTAAGAGATTTAATAAAGAAATGATGGCAAGTTCAGACATGTCTTCTATCATGTTTACTTAAGTAAACGTAGCACTACTTTATCATATTTTTACTCAGAGGAGGATGTTTTATTTCTGGTTGGATCATCTCAATCAGTGGTTCTCCTAACTGTCAATAATTCTGGTGAGATGTTTCCGTAAGGCCGTCCAGCGCCCTCGTCCGTTAGCTCTCTTTTTCTTTCAGGCGTAAATCTGTGGAGAGCTCGGTTTCAGACGGTCATTGAAGCTCAGCTTTCTCACCGCCGTTCTTTGAAAATGGCCGATGGTCAGAAGTGTTTATGAAGTGAATGAGAAGAAAAGAACGGCCTCAGAAGAGAGAAACCAAACCAGAGTGTTTTTTGGGAGATCTTTTCATGCAACTTTTAAACAGTGTGTGCACGAGGAGAAATGGGCTCGTGCACGCTCTCGCACGTGTATAATAGGCATTCCCTTTTAGGAGCAGGTGCAGGGTTATGCATGTGCTTTTTTTAAGTGGAGAGGGCATTTCTTTTGAAACATTTGGGAAAATGTTCTATACCTTCAAGTGAAAATGTAAAAGTAGCCTTTAAAGAAATTACTCAAGACTACAAAAGTATTTAATGAAAAGTTTACTCAAGTACTTAGTAGCTGATCTATCTGCTACCCATGATATGACAACAGATTTTATGTAAACTATTTAGTTTATTTTATAAACTAAATCGTTTTAAAAATAAATAGTTACAGTATTTAACTATGAAGCTGATCAATATAAAGCACAAAACAGCTCTGCTTAAACAATGATGGAGGCTGAGTTAAACTAATGTTCACATCAATCAGCATAACTTCCCTGGAAGAACAGGATCCTGAAGAAGGACGGGAAAATTCAGGCAAAGTGGAAATGGCAAACTGCAAGGTTTGGCTTAAAGTGAAGCGCCGCCAGAGGAGGAAAGGTTATGGTCATCAGGGATACCGAGAAACAGGAGAAATTTATGTGAGCATCGTGCAGGGAGAGGAAGGTAACCCTGGTGATACTAACTCACAAGCGGGACGGCACAGTCAGCACCTACTGACTCAGTGATTGATGCACACATTACATCAGCAGCTGAGACTATGGATTTAAAACATTTGGAGCTGAGAAACTTTAATTACACAGAGTATGAAGGGCGGGACATGGAGGACGACATTGACCCAGAAAATGATTTTTCACCATAGTGTATTCTGGGACACCATGAATCGCAGACGGATGGTAAAATACCTCTGAACAAGAAACACTATATGGAGGAGTTTTAATAAATAGTAGATATAGAAAATAGATTTAAGGTATGAACACTAATTCCCCAATAGATTTAGGAGATCTAAACATGAGTATTGTATAAAGTATTCAATGCAAATGATAGAAATATTAGAAACATATGGAATATATTACATTATATTATCAGAAAAGGATCCAAAGTAAATAATTATCCACATTATTTTATAAGGTATCTGGTTAGAAGGCCTCCTGGACTGTCATGATTTTATCTAAAGCTCGGATCCACATGCAGTGAAGCCAAACAGAGAGACACAGAGTAAAAGTTCAAAGGGTTTTATTGAAGTTATATGAGCTCGGTGCAGAGTTTCTCCCAACTCTGCTCAGCTGGAACTGGAAGGCGAGGGGAAGACAGACTGTTAGTTCAGGCTCAGTGGGAAATATGATTAGTTGATCTTGAAGGAGAGGATCTGGTTGTTGACTCACGTTTCCAGAGAAGTGAAGGATCATTGACTCCAGTCTGTGTGTTGGTTTTCCAGAGTTTGTCTGATTCGGTGGAGGGCGGAACAGGTTTTACCCAGAACTCGGACGGTGAAGATGGACGGAGACGCTGGTTGCCACTCAGATTTCCTGTGGTACTTGAACGGGTCGTGGTGAAGATGATTTCCTTGCTCAGAGAGTAATTTTAACGGTCTCAAAGGAGACTGGCTCCGAACCTCCTGTTTGAATCCGTCGCTCAGTTTAGGGCTCACTTGATCCCTCCAAAAATCGGTCGGTCCGAAAAGGTCCAGTTTGCAGGAAGGCTTCCTGCCGAGAGGCAAAGACAAAAACAAAGTTGAATCTCAGGGAGACAAGAACTCAGTCTGACTCAATGAGATCTCAGCTTGGCTAGAGTACTAAAAACGCGCAATACAAAAACTCAGGTTAGACTCAGAATAAACCAGGCTTGGCTAGAGTACCCCAAACTGGCAAACACTCTGGCGTCGAGGTAGTGGCAACCAGCAGCTTAAGAGCGCTCCGATAATGAGGTAACCGGCAGCGGGTGTGTGAGGAGGTGGACCGGAACCAGGCGCCACCTGCTGGTGGAAGGGAGAACAACACAAAGACAAACAAACAGACAAACACAAAGACTGGAGTCCTGACATGGACATCTCCCTGGTGAGGTGTTCCAGGCAAGTCCCACCAGGAGGAGGCCCAGGGGGAGAACCAGGACACCATGGAGGGACTACGTTTCTCTGCTGGCCTGGGAGCGCCTTGGGATTCCCCCGGAGGAGCTGGATGTCTGGGCCTCCCTACTGAAGCTGCTACCCCCACGACCCGATAAGAAGGATGGATGGATGGATGGATGGATGGATGGATGGATGGATGGATGGATGGATGGATGGATGGATGGATGGATGGATGGATGGATGGATGGATGGATGGACAGATTGCTGCAATAAGGGCCTCTGATATGTTGCTATCATGACCACAATAATCATCATTCATTCATTCTCGCTTTAATTTTCTGATTTGTTACAATTTAAATTCTCACAATTAATGCATAAAGCTCCATGTAAACAGCAAATAGACAGCACACAAATACTTTTTATTTGGATGGGGGGGGGCATGCTTATAATCTAGATTTTAAAATCTTTCATACTACAAAAAACTATAAAAGTGTGAAAATCAATGAGTTACTAAACATGATTCTATCTAAATCTGATTTTACTGGATTATCTAAAAGAAATTATTCATTATTCCATGAACATTTTTTGATTGACTCAGAAACATTCATGAGGGCACAGAACATTCTGAATGAGCCACATTTACTGCAGTTAAATCTACATTTAACTGTAATAAATAAAAACAGCTAAAGGGTTTGCAGACAGCACTGCTTTATTGAGTAAATCATAACCTGATGAAGTTGTGCGTAATCTCAAAGATTGGAAAATGACTGAGTGCAGTATGTAATTACATGCAAATGTAAAGTCACAGTACTTCAATTTTGCAGACTAGACACCCGTTGGTTCACAGTCAGTCGCTTGTGTTTTTTTATTTATACTGCTAACAGAATGAAAGGAAAGACTGTTCAGACATTTTCAGCTCTTCTCATAATTAGTTGGCTTTTTTTTGCATCTTTTTTAAATCAGAAACACCCGAAGCGAGGGGAGAGACTCCTAAACGTTGCAAAAGAGAAATTTGGTCTGCAGGAAACAGAAGCTACTGATGTTAGATATGAATAGAGGAAGGAATAACCTTTCCATCAGAAATGAAGTATGCAGCTGAGGCAATTATTTGGGGTCAAAAAGCTCACAGAGTTACAGCAATAGTTTAAATTAGCAAATCTTCACCTGGAGCAGATTGATGCTGAACCAATGTGTTTTCTTTATTTGAGATTATAAATCTAACCATTCTAACACCACAAAAGGAAGTCAGGAGATGTTTACTGAATTTATATATAAGTCTTTAGAGCAAAATTGGTCAATTTAAGGTTCAGAGGAAAAGATTTGCTAAATGAATAAAAGAGTTAATGTAATTTAACAAAATAAGAGCCTTAAAACATTAACCCTATTTACACTACGCTCTGAAGTGAGATTGGATCAGTTAAACATGGTGATCCCGTTTCCTTACTTACGCACCACGCTAGAACGGTTCCTCGCCTCCTAGTGGCGATCTACGGTACTACTGCCCTCAAGAGGGAAACAAACAACATTCCATCTGATATCAGAGATCTGATTGTTCCTGATGTTCCTAACAGAGCACTTCGCTCTCAATCTGCAGGTTTACTAGTGGTTCCTAGAATTTCTAAAAGTAGAATGGGAGGCAGATCTTTTAGTTCTCAGGCTCCTCTCCTGTGGAACCAACTACCAGTTTTAGTCCGTGAGGCAGACACGACATGACATGTGTTGTGAATTGGCGCTACAGAAATACACTGAATTGAAAATTGACTTGAATCTAAGGATTATCCTGACGTGCTATTTGGGTAAGATAGTTCTAGACTAATTCATCTGCTACAGGAAGAGGAGGATGCATCAAAATGCAAACTAGTGAGCATCTGATTAAAAATCAAAGAAGTCATTTTTAAAAACGACAAGTTTAGATGGTGATACGTTTTTTTCATTGTATGTCGCAGAAATGTGGAGGCTGCAAACACAACGGGAGAGAATGTTTACTAATGCAGTATTAACCGTATAGAAGTGTTTAGCTGCTCTCCGCCATGTTGAAAGGTCAGATATTTACCTCACCTCATCGACTCGGGTTTCATTAAAGTTTTCCAGCTTTCCAGTGGAAATTAAAAAGTGATTGGGTGTTCATGTACAACTTTTATGTTGGTCTTTCGTATTCACTATAATTACGATACAACATGAAGAGGCAGCATCATTATGGGACAACTGCTCAGTTACCTGGGAAAAAAACAGAGTAACTAATGGAAACCAAAGAGGAGCTAATAAGAACCAATAATAAAAATGTGGTATAAAACATTTGTTGTTTGTTGATTTTATTCCCCACAAAATAACAATCATTGGATGATATGCCATAATTAATATTTTATTTTCAATGTTTTGTATTCACACTTCAAATGGCTCACTCTCAGAATTTGAATCCGTCTTTAGTTTGTTAAATATCAAAGAGTGATTTAAGCTTTAAATGGTTTTACAAGCACCTAAGTTAATAATGCAAACATTTTCTGCAGAATGATCATTAATTTTCAAGTGTTTGAAATGTTATTTAAAATGCTTCTGAAAACCTATGGCTGTTCTTTAATAACTTTATACATTTATAATCATCTTTTTCTTTTTAATTAGAATACTTTTAGGTTGCAGGTTGTCAGAACTGTCTCTGCATCATACTTGCCTCCTTTCTTTACATCCTGTCAGTAGATTTCATCAGGTATTTAGAGGGATTTGTGTCTTAAAAAGCCTGAGTCAGCGTATGATGGCCTTTAGCGCTGATCTCCTGAGATGCAGCAGATCAGCAGTCAGAGTTTCTGAATGGAACCTCGATCAGGTCAGCCATGTTGGGGAGAAACGGATGCAGCTGCAGCTGATCAGTGGAGCGAAGGCGAATCGATCAGCGCTCTGTCTACAGATTCCATTTCATTCATTAATGATTTTAAAATAAAGTTAATCCTGAGGAGATATTTTCTGATGCATGACATTGCTTTTTTGTAATTTGCAGAATTTTCTCAACTTTAACCATTTTAAGATCAGGTCTGTTATGAGAAAAAAAAGGAAATCAAATTACATCTCATGTTCTTAAAGTGTGTGTGTCTTAAAACAGGTGCAAAGACTTATGCACAGAGCAGAACTTCAAAGAAGGTGCAGAGATTGGAGAATGCAATTCAGCAGTAATGGTGAGCAAACTATTTTATTTCATCGCCTCCATTAATATGCAGATAACATTCTAATGACTAAATCATGCAAATTCACGGGTGGAGGATATTAAAATGTTAAAATTTATCCTTTTCAAAGTGTTGCATCTTGATCTTACCGGCCGACTGTTGATCCAAGGATCCTACTGCATAAAGATACTGTAAGTATGGGGGGGGGGAGATTGCAACTGTCTTCTTATAAACTAGCATTATTATATCTATATAATCACAGCTTTAGATGCTCTCTGCACAGTCACAGCTGTAGCTTGATGTTTTCACCTTCTCGCTCCTTTTGTGTTGTTATAAACCCGCTTTAAGGGTATTACCGCCACATAAAAGGCTGAAGTGAGAAACTTAATGTCTTTTTTAACTGTAACGTAACAACATATTATGCAATTGTTGTTTTTTTAATTGCAATTAATGATCTTGGTCTTTAGCTGTTGAAATACTTAAACATCTTTTTATAGTAATTGACAACTATAGAGTATAATTAATTTGAAAAAAGAGGAGACTCATACATTATTAATACAAATGTATTTTTAACAGCCAGACAAGCAATATTCGTACCAAACAATTTTCATCTGCTGCAGCTGTTATTCGCCAATAAAATGGTTCTATGCTGCTCAATGTTCAGGATCTTTATTTATAACTGAGTGAAGCACAAGAGATTATTGATCAATCAATTCATCAGTAAAATAGTCTAGAATATAGTTTCCTCACCCTGGTCCCCAGCACTAATAACAATAATAATAATAATAACAATAATAATAATAATAACATCAACAACAACAATAATAATAATACTAACAATAATAATAATAATATAATAATACTAACAATAATAATAATAATAATGATAATAATAACAACGACAATAACAATAATAATAATGATGGCAATTTTATTAGCTTAAGAATATAAAAGTCCTTTAAATCAATCATGTTGCTGATGTCTTAATGTTTTACACGGTGGAGAGTGATTAAAATAAAACAAGATCAAAATGATAATATATAAATAAGGATCTGAGCTACTTTAAAAAATCGATAGTCAATACAAACTTCTGCAGTTTCTCTGGAACTAAGTTGGAACTTGGATTGAATAGTAATCAGAGGAATGATTGGCAGTAGCAGATACTTAATGCATTTATAATGTGTGCAAAGAATTCCTCTGCAAACTCATTCTTCTGCAATGTGCCGCCCTATAAGACTGATGAGTTTTAAACTTGTAAGAATGACAGAGATCATGTGAAACTGCTGGGAGTCGCGCTGCAGCAGAGACGTTAATTGGACCCTGTGCTTCCTGCGGGTCCTCAATCCATGGCTCTGCGTGGGTTCAAGAACTTGTGGGATGTTGTGATTAATTATGATGTCTACAATTTTATGACACAAACTGATGAGAAGATTAAGAAGATATTGAAGAGAGGAGGTCAAGCCCACATCAACAGCCTGGTTAGGAAAGTTTACTTTAATAACATTTAAGCAACAACAAACTCCAGTAAAGCAACATTTCAATAGCTTAGTGAAGGAAAGAGAAGATAATAAAACAATATTTAAATATTTACAACAAACTTTCATTTAAAAGAACTCAAGGTTTCAGTATTTTCTTAATTTGCTAAGAATAATAAGCTACTTATTGATGCATAAACAAACTGAAGTGTTTTATTTTTTAGACATAAACAGACTTTATTTTCATTTTTGTAAACAAAAGAAATGTCATTGAGTACAGCTCTCATGACAGTTTCATTTTTAACATGCAGCAGTGATCAAATGTAAACATAAGACTGAAAAATGATTTATAGTTTCCAACATTCAGCTCATTTTTCCCTGTTTTATCATCAGTTCATCAGTGTGATGGCGGTGGGGAAGAAGCTGCTGCAGAACCTGCTGGTCCTGCATGGAATGCTGGGAAGCCTCTTCCCAGAGGGCAGCAGGGAGAACAGTCCATGGTGGGGGGGTGAGGGGTCATTGATTATTTAGATGAAATGTAAATTCTCCATAGATAACGTCTAAGAACTCGTACTGTAGGAAGATACACCTTAACCACTACAAAAGTTTTATTGAGTGTCCTGTATTTATTTTACCCCCCCTCATTGTTAGGACTCTAAATGATTCTCTTGTGCCGCATGAATACTACGTATATATATACTTTGAGTACATCAATTTGAACCTTATAGGTATCTTTGGTTAGATTATTAAATATGGAACAAGTTGAAACAAGCTTCTGTGGCGCCTGGTAGAGGACAGTCGGTACCCAGCGGGATGCATTTCAGCATCGCAGTAATTGGGCTATTAATCCTTTTCTATTCCATCTGACATACTTTGTGTATTAGTACGGACCTGGCTCACCTCACAGTACCCATGACCTTGTGCTCCAGGCAAAGGAGATTTCTTCTTCTTTTTTAAACGCACTCCACCGGCGCTACTTTCACTGAAAGCAAATTTCCTTTTTCTTGGTCTGGGCTTTAACAGGATGAATCAAATCTGGAAAAGCATTGGAAAAGCAATTTCCCATAACCCTGAAAAATCCCTGACCTACTAAAGTTTGCTCATCTCAACTAAGTCTATTATATGTGCTTAAAACAGGAAATAAGATTATGTGATTGCAAGACTAACCTAAATCTCTCAGCACTTTCAGCGGCTCTCTCCACAGCCTTGAGAGGCTCAAGGGTCCCCGGTGGAAAACATGGAACTCCTTCAGTTAGATCTAAAGCAAGCAGATCAGCTGAGGGCTGCAAAGAGCAAACTGCAACCATCCTTTTCATTACAATCCCCTTATTCTAAATATGATCGACAGGCTCAGCAGCTGCCTAGTTTTTTCTAGAACTGCTATTTCTGAACTGAACTTTATTCTTTAAGGGACCAAATTCAGCTAAAAAAATTAAGTTAGCATCAATTTGCATAAACAGCTTCAAAGCAGAGGGAAGTATGAAGAACTAAAAAGCTTCCTGGAAGAACCGTGTCCTGTCCTCATGTCCTGCTCAAAAAATGTCTTTCTGCTGCATTTTTGCACCATATATTGTGTGTATATATATATATATACACTAATATATATATATATATATATATATATATATATATATATATATATATATATATATATATATATTAGTGTATATATATATATATTATATATATATATACACTAATATATATATATATATATATATATATATATATATATATTAGTGTATATATATATATATATACACTAATATATATATATATATATATATATATATATATATATATATATATATATATATATATATACACTAATATATATATATATATATATATATATATATATATATATATATATATATATATATATATATATATATATATATATATATATATATTAGTGTATATATATATATATATATATATTAGTGTTGAAATGCTCTGAACTTCCATATCAGTGCATTTTTTCTCCCACGCTGTTTCCTCTTGATCACTGCAGTCTTAAGATGTGATGGAATGAGTGTTTGTTGGCTGTAAATGAGGCATGCGACTGATGGCACAGGAGGAAAGAACCATATGGAGCAACAAAGACCAAATCCACAAAAAAAACAACCACTGGTGCAAAGTTTCTGCATCTGAAATTCTCAAAAATATAAAAAATTAACTTATGTGCAAAAATGTTAACCATCTGTTTGCTCCAGCTAAATTTACAGCGTATCTTATGTAAATATGTGAAACTATCACCAAATGTTTATTATTCTTCGTTAATCTACTTTGTCCTTAAAAAATTATTAAAAGATAAATTTTCTAATGTCGTGTTTTAAGTCTTTTATAGCAAAGAAAAACAAATTAAAAAGAACCATCAACAACATCAAACATTCTTTAAACAATTTGAAACTGTAGGAAAACAGCAGCTCCATGAATTATACACACATTCTATATTCTATTAATCTATACTCACATTTCCTGAAATAAATTTCTGAAGTTCAAATGTGCAACAGAAGGTTAAAAGAAAATAAAGCTGCAGTAACTGAATGTAGAATGTTTGTTAGTGCATGAAAAACATTATGAAAAACCAAAACTACAGGTGCTGGTCATAAAATTAGAATATCATGAAAAAGTAGATTGATTTCAGTAATTCCATTTAAAAAGTGAAACTTGTATATTATATTCATACATTACATACAAACTCATATATTTCAGATGTTTATTTTGTTTAATTTTGATGATTACAAATGACAACAAATGAAAATCTCAAATTCATCATATCAGAAAATTAGAATATTGTGAAAAGGTTCAAAATTGATGGCCCCTGGTGCCACACTCTAATCAGCTAATTAACTCAAACCACCTGCAAAAGCCTTTAAATGGTCTTTCAGTCTAGTTCTATAGGCTACACAATCATGGGGAAGACTGCTGACTTGACAGTTGTCCAAAAGACGACCATCGACACCTTGCACAAGGAGGGCAAGACACAAAAGGTCATCGCTAAAGAGGCTGGCTGTTCACAGAGCTCAGTGTCCAAGCACATTAATAGAGAGGCGAAGGGAAGGAAAAGATGTGGTCGAAAAAAGTGTACAAGCAAGAGAGATAACCGCACCCTGGAGAGGATTGTGAAACAAAACCCCTTCAAAAATGTGGGGGAGATTCACAAAGAGTGGACTGCAGCTGGAGTGAGTGCTTCAAGAACCACCACACACAGACGTATGAAAGACATGGGTTTCTGCTGTCGCATTCCTTGTGTCAAGCCACTCTTGAACCACAGACAGCGTCAGAAGCGTCTTGCCTGGGCTAAAGAGAAACAGGACTGGACTGCTGGTGAGTGGTCCAAAGTCATGTTCTCTGATGAAAGTAAATTTTGCATTTCCTTTGGAAATCAAGGTCCCAGAGTCTGGAGGAAAAGAAGAGAGGCACTTCATCCACGTTGCTTGAAGTCCAGTGTAAAGTTTCCACAGTCAGTGATGGTTTGGGGTGCCATGTCATCTGCTGGTGTTGGTCCATTGTGTTTTCTGAGGTCCAGGGTCAACGCAGCCACATACCAGGAAGTTTTAGAGCACTTCATGCTTCCTGCAGCTGACCAACTTTTTGGAGATGCAGATTTCATTTTCCAACAGGACTTGGCACCTGCACACAGTGCCAAAGCTACCAGTACCTGGTTGAAGGACCATGGTATCCCTGTTCTTAATTGGCCAGCAAACTCTCCTGACCTTAACCCCATAGAAAATCTATGGGGTATTGTGAAGAAGAAGATGCAATACACCAGACCCAACAATTCAGAAGAGCTAAAAGCCACTATTAGAGCAACCTGGGCTATCATAACACCTGAGCAGTGCCACAGACTGATCGACTCCATGCCACGCCGCATTGCTGCAGTAATACAGGCACAAGGAGTCCCAACTAAATACTGAGTGCTGTACATGCTCATACTTTTCATGTTCATACTTTTCAGTTGGCCAACATTTCTATAAATCCTTTGTTTTTATTGGTCTTCAGTAATATTCTAATTTTCTGATATGATGAATTTGAGATTTTCATTTGTTGTCATTTGTAATCATCAAAATTAAACAAAATAAACATCTGAAATATATGAGTTTGTATGTAATGTATGAATATAATATACAAGTTTCACTTTTTAAATGGAATTACTGAAATCAATCTACTTTTTCATGATATTCTAATTTTATGACCAGCACCTGTATGGATTAGGGGAAAGGATCTGAAAAAAGGAGACATGAAAGGTCAGCAGTGTTGGTTAAAAAGTCACTTAAGATCTAATGGAAACTTGTCACAAACAGCAATACAATATTTGAAGGAACTGAACCTTGGATCAGATGAACTATAGCAGCATGAGACAAGGTCAGTCAGCTCTACAATTAGCAAGAAACTGACTTAGACAATAAAAGATTGAAAAAAAACAACACGGTTTGGTCTGAGTCTGCAGCAGCAGCAGCATTCATTGCTAAGGTCTGAATTTGGCAGAAACTTTCTGAACTTTGACCTTATCCCTCTCTGAGATCCATCCATGTTGGTCATGGTAGTGTAACCAAGCGTTTTGGGTCCATATTATGAACTTTATATGCAATAAGGGACAGGAGTTTTCGGCGGTAACCCCGCTTCCGGTTTTATTCTCTTCTTCTTCCTTTAACACATAACCAGAAACTCACAAGCTCCCTCTGCCGTACACCCAGCGAACTTTCGCTCCCCGGCAACAGGGATGGACACAACTTTAACATACAGACAGAGAACAGTCTGTTACAGTAGAACTGTAGAGCAGATGTGAGATGAGGATCATAACCTTTTTAGGACCACAGGCTGCAGTTCCATCGGGATAACGCGCCTAAATGTGATCATCTACGCCATGAAGGATTGAACAGGAGTGAAGTTGTTCAACACTGATACACCTGCAGAGATCCCAGTTAACATAAATTATATTTCCTTAATGCACATGTCTGAATATTAACTTACATGGATTCGTAATGCTGCCATATTAATGATGAGAGCTGCGAGGTTCCTGTTCATTCATTGTTTTCTATTTATAAGAACTTTTTCAGTTTCTGCCATAAACAGCTTTATATTTACTTTATTTTTAAAATGGGCTTATTACATACAGTGTGACAATGCATATATTTACAGTTTATTAACGTTAAAAAGGGGACAGCATTAATCTATTTTCATATTTATGGTATTTGGTGTAAGATGTTGAATATTTCTCTCCTTTAAAGCTCTTCCAGGAAGCCGTCTCTCTTCTGGGTGCATTTTAGGAAGTGAGAAATGTTTTGATATATTTCTGGATCACAGACAGAAGGATGGTGGAAAGAGGAGACATGAAAAAGAAAAATAAGGAGACCTTGAAGTTTGTCTTTGACATAAAATGCTGATAACTAGCAAAGCATTCAAAGGATGTAACAAATGTCAGATTCTATCTTTCTAGGTTCATCTGTGGATCATGAAAGAGTGAACCAATAGGATGGTTGCTGCTTTTATCTCAGAACCCTACATGCTGTTAATGTACTTGTCCACGGTGGGGTTGTGTATACCGGATCTATTTAATAAAAGATGTTAATGTGGTTTTTAGTCTAAAAGCACTTTAGTTGGTTCAGTGAATCTCTGAAGGCTGATGAATTGGAAATGATCTCACTCAGCCAGTGCAGCTAAAACATCATGTTTCCCAAAGCAGAGTAAAATCAATACTAGCTTAAACTCTGACTGATTATCTAAAGTCTCTATCCAACTCACAATATTCTATCACACGTATAAAATAAGTCCCCTGAAATGTTTATAATAATGTATGTTTAGTTAGTCTGAATGGCGTCCCAGGCTTCCATAAGGGATATAAAATATCTGTTAAATTTTCCATTCCAAATATTTCAAAACAACATTCTCCCGGATTTCATAATAGTTCATAGAGAACTTTGAAAGGAAAGTATATTTAACAACATCTTTTATTTTTCATCTAATTGATTTAATAAATGGGACCCAAATCTACTCGTTTAGTGCTATCCTGAAGTTCTTTATTATAATTATTAATGCTTTGAAAGCTTAAATGGGCTTCAAACTCTAAGTGGCCAAAACATCCCATTCTAAGCAGCTGTGCAGTTTCTATTAAAGCATGAATGTGTTTACATAATGCTGATCTGAAAATTAAATCATCCATTGAGAAACTCAGTTTGTTTCATATAATTAGACTCATTAGTTGGTTTTCTCCATTGTTTTCCCTCCCTAGATTGGTTGATGCAGTTTTGATGAACAGCAAAGATGGACCACAGTGTGTAAAAGTTGATTTTAACTTTAAGGTTCATGGTTAAGTTTTTATTTCTCTTTATTCATATATTAATTTATGCTATTTACTCCACCATAAAAGTTTCCCACTCAGTCAGTTTAACCTGCAAAGCCACCCGATGCCTGATTGAGGGATGTTTGTAGACCAGACGTAGCTTCTTCCCATAACAAAGCAGATTCTTTCTCAGGTTTATTCATAACATGTTAACGTTTAACCAAAGTGTCTGTAATTTGTTTAGACTCTGACTATTTTCCATGATTGTTAGTAAGCAGGAACGAACGCTGATCCAGACCAGAACAGGGCTGATTACCGAGCAGTAAGGGCCGCATGATGAACTGTTCTCTCTTTGCAAAGATAGAAATAAAGCGCCGACTGAGTGAAATCCATCGATCTCCTTTATTTAACTGGATAAAATAGTTGAATACTTTTATCCCATGATGGTTATGAATATGTTGAAAATCAGGATGCTTTGCAGTATTTTCAAGCATCAAAGCATTTAAAGCTAAGGATTATTTAAAGTGAAGGCTAGATCACATTTTCCTGTTTTAAAATCATCATGACATAAGCAGCACATCGTTTTAATTAGTGTGTCAGATATATGACGGTACGCTTGGAGAGAAGTAATCAAATTACAGCTGGATTAGTAACCATCAAAGAAGAACCAGATTGTTAAGAATTAACTTCAGTTTAAACTTTGATGATTAAAATGGTATAGCTTTGTTAAAAGAGACTATTAATTATATTATTGCTGCTGGATAGTAAACAGGTCATTAACATAACTTGGAAATACAAAAAGCAAGGTAGGAGAAGACAGAGATGAAATATTGAAAACTGCATTTAGACTGAAACAGGCTGTCACCATCATAAAACTTTTAGAAAATAACTACCTGGACAGTTATGTTGCAGGCATTACAAAGAGTCCTTCATATCAACCGGACCTGGGCCTTATGTACAAAGCGTGCGTACGTGCAAATAACATTTAGCTCTTCTTGATGGCATCACAACATCTTTGTTTGGAAGAAAATGTCTTAAAAAACATAATTTGTTGAAATTGTAACAATATAAACAGCTCTTTCAGAACAAAATAAAGATTTTCATTAAAGTATCACTCCATTGCAGCTGCAATCTTAATTGTTGTGGATAGAGAGTAGTACTGTTGCATTATGGGTCAACTTCCCGTACCGTAATCGGTTTGGCCTGTTTTTGACTGCAGAGTTTTAAGCTTTATCTGACAGCCTTACATCCCGTATCAATCGGTCTGGATGGACACGCTAATATTCTGCAGTCCATAAAACTGTCTATTCGTCTCATTAAGGCTTGTAGATTTTTATCCAGATCTGTTACCGATTCTTCTTCTAGTGTTTATGGGCAAAGTTTTAGTTCTGAGACATTCTGATCATAAAAAGATTCGTAACTTAGTGATGACAAGAATCTACAAGCCTTTTAAAATCCTGACCTTAAGGAGCAATGCAGAGTTAGTGGTGGTCATGTAGTAGCTCCTCCAAATCAAATGATGGTGAAATTATGGATCACAGCTGATGGTCCTCCTCCTCCTCTCACCGTGGACCTTTAGCATCTGGGTTATATTTGTGTTGTGGAAATTTATGCTACATTTTTTAAATTTGTTATTTCTACCAATTTAGTTTTTGTCTTTTGGTATGTAAAATATATTTAAGTTAATTTAGAACGGAAAGTTGTAATTTATTTTTATATTTGGAATTGTTTAGAGTAAGTTGTTAATTGTTAGACCCTCCCATTAATCTGAGTGATTAAGGACACACCAGGATGGGGGGTGGGGGGGCTTTAAATGTCTGCTGTGGATGGGAGGTTTTAAAAAAAGATTTTTTTTACCACTTTCTTGGGAGTTTTTTTACATTAAATTTCGTTTCTACTAAGTTTCAAGACTTTTTTGGTAATTATTTTTTCTTTGCTTTTACAATAAATAAGTCGAGTTAGAAGTGCATCCAAAGCCATAAACCTCCTGTTACCACCCACTGCCTTTTTTAGACATTTGTTGTTTTTTTTGTTGGAACAGAAAGCTGCAGCATATATGAATATAGGTTTAAGTTGCAACAGGAAATCACATAATTATCAGATATTAGGTCAGAGGTCAAAGTCTTGGTCTAATATGGTAAAAGATTCCCTGTCAAAATAATCTAATGTTCTATATCTCCAACAATGAATGAATGAATGGTTTCATTACTTATATATTTAATTAGTGAATGAATAACCCAAGAAACAAACTTGTCTTACTATCTTTGTGGGGCCTTTCCTTTGACTTCCATTAAGGTCTACAGCCTAACCATTTCCCTTACCCTAAACCTAAGCTTTTCAAACATTCACATGAGCCTACATACATGTTCATTCATACATTAGCCATAACGCACATGAAAACCACCATTGCAAAATGATCTATACGTACATCTACAGCCACTGATGTTAGCAGCCTTTCTCTAATCTCATATGTTCTTAAGAAACCATTTTAAGCATTTTACTAATGGTCACCTGTGATCACAAGATATGTATCATTAATAAAGGACACATGTTCAATACTAATGTGTAAATACAGCTAATTTGTATGTTTGTCAGAATCTTCTTCCAAAGCATGAGGAACTGCATCATCTGCAACATATCAGCTCCTTCACGATCATCATCCTGAGACAGGAGGAAGATAATGGAGTTGATGGATTGAGCATCTTATGGTGGAACCCCTGGCCAGACCTGCAGCTTGTTGGGTAAACTATGTTTTTTTTATAGGAGGAAAATGTCCTGGAATCCCCTTTAAGGAAACAGGTAGTGTTTCCACAATAAAGGATGTCTTTCTTCAAGGAGCACATTACCTTTGCAACCCAATCTCAATATCTTGTATTATCTTGTTACCGGAAAAGAAAAAAGAGTGTAAACAATATTTTTAATGTTGAATATAGGAGGGGAACTAATCCCCTTGCATAAATACTTTCCCTTATGAATGTAACTGATTCACTTCTCTGTCTTCTTCTCTCTAAACAGGAGTGATTACAGACTTAAACTTGCATTGCTTTGACTGAAACAAAGTTTTCAGTTTTACTTCATTACACTTTGTGCTGCAGGAAGTAGACTTAATCAAAGTTTCATTTCTTGTTGCTCGCAGCAGAGCTATATTTGGTCTGGAAGTAATAACCTGGAATTATGCTGCCACTATTGCCTTTGTTTTCCTGCTATCTCACAGCTGCTGCCATCACAGTAACATTACCAGAACTTATTAGCTTTTATACATCCGTGTTCCTCTTACAGATACAGAACAAAAATTAAACATTTCCTGTGCCTACTTTCAAAATGCTAATCAAAGCAGCCAGGCTTTCCACAGAATTAAACTAAGGAAGAAAAAAAACGTGTCTGCATCCACAGCAGCAGCGGTTTATTGATTTTCATGGCTCCCATTCCAGCCTCATTAAACGGATATCCAGTGAAAATCAGAATGCAGAGCTCCTGGCATATTGAAATGACTGAAAGCACAAGAGAAAAGCACCAAATCCCAGGTCTAATTGAAAAAAAAAAATCTGCCTCATGAATTTTTCCTTCCCCATTAAGGATAGAGCAGCTGCTTTATATTCCTAAAAATGATTGGACAGCTGTCCAAGTGCAATATTTTTTGCACGTTGCGATAAAACTTAAGAAGAAATATGAACTGAATACTGTTGAGGAATGTTTCCAAATGAAATGGTAAATATGGGCATCGTGTGTTTACATTTTTGCAGAAGCAACAAACTGAATCTTTGCTTTTTACTGTTTGTTAAGTCTTTCAAAGTAAGATTACTATTCTCTGGGGTGGGGCAGAAGTGTTGACTAAATAAAGATACAAAAATTAATAATTTACTGATTGCTGTTTCCAGGCTATGAGCCAATGAGGACAAATTAAACTTCTTTCATTCTCCTCCAATTTGCTCTTGCTTTAACTCTTGTTATACCTGGAAGTCAGGCCTCATTTTGCGGCTATACTCACAGGAAACGCATTAACCATGTTCTCTAGTGCAGAAGCTGAAGCTGCTGTCACAAACATTTTAGGTCAAGAGGTTCCTCCTCTTATCTAAACCAAAGATGGATTCCTCTCAACCCAGTCTCATGGGAAAATGTACCCCCACTACGTTGGTCCACACTGCAAAACGTAGTGGAGGTACATTAATGGCCATTTTTTTGTGGTACTGTTACGTTTTTTCTACCTATACGCTTTCTATTGTTTTACGTCCTAGTCACGTGACTTTCAAGATTCCAGGGAGAAGGAAAAAAATAAATATATGGCCGACATTCGCTCATTTTTTTGTGGAAAGATTAATGACTTGAGTTTGTTTTTGCATTAAAATGAGTTTTGATTACATTTCTAGTGAGAAATGTATAGTTTGTTGCCAGAATATTTACTCAGGGAATGTACATATTCACTTGCTTGTTCGTTTCTTCCAAAGATTTTTCAAGATAATGTGAAACTGTAACATTTTGGTATAAACATGGCTGAGATTTCTCTAACTTTTAGTGGGAAAATCAATAATTTCAATCAGTTTCTGCATTTAAATGGGTTTTGATTACATTTATAGCGAGAAGTGTAGGGTTTATTTACATAATATTTACTTAGTGAACATACATAATCACCCGCTTGCTAGTTTTTGCTACGTTTTTCGGATCTCGTCAGGATTATGTGAAATTGCAACGTTTTGGCTGCTACCCATCGCCTAGCATTTAGCTGCCGCCCCGATTCAACATTGAATTCTTTGTGATTTAACTCCATCTGACGGATCAAACCCTCGCCACTGCGTGCGTTGCGTCTGAGGTTGATTTTCAGATCAATGCATTACGTCGTGGCATACGGGAGAAACTAATTAAATTAGTTAAAAAAAAAGGATCATGGGTTAAGATCGGATGTGTTTTATTTGGAAATCTACCGGATCCTTTGTGCAATTAACTTCCTGTTTGGTGCGATCTCATTGATGGGTTTTGACCAGATTTTGACCAAAGAGGAACTAAAAAAAAAAAAAAACAATTTAAATACACAACCAGCATATCTGGAATCAGTGACAGAGAGCGACTGGGACCAAAAGTTTATTAATTTCTCCCCATTGATTTCCATTCAAAATGTTTTCGATCCCACCGGGCTCTAGGGAAGGGGCGTACATACCGCCACCTACTGTTCATGAGTGTGTAGCAACATTGTTTTACATCTATTAAATTCTATTTTTTAATTTTGTATTCTGAAGATAAATAAATAATGCTTTCCTTAATCTATAAATATCTTTTATATTTCCTTTATTTCCCAATAATCCTTTAAGACTCCATTCTTGGCCTGTCCTCTTTTCAATTTCTTCCTTTCAGCTTCATATGTTTTGCAGTTCATCAATACATTTGCATTTTCTATCTCTCCACATCCTTCACATTTATCATTATTTTTCCTCCCTATTAAGTATAAATTGTCATTTAAATAAGTATGACCTACTCTTAATCTGATCATTATTATTTCTTCCCTTCGGTTTCTCTCATTAATATTTCTATTTAATACTGACTTTTGTACTTTATATAACCTTCTTCCTTTTTATCTTCATTCCACCTTTTTTTTTTGTGCCATTTTTCAATTTCTTTCCTCTTAATAAATGATTTTCCTTCCCCTTTCCCTAAAGGAATTGTAATTGTTATTTGTCTACTTTTCATTCCACCTAACTTTCCATTAATTAGCTTGAAAACAGCACTTTGTAGGCACCCAGTTTCTCTAACAATGGCCCTTTTTGGGTTACCCTCCATGCATTGGGTGTCAGTTCAGTGGCAGTTCCAGAACATTTTCTTAGGGTTGACCAGGCAGCACAATAATGTGCATGTGGCCAAAAAGTAATAGGGATCAAATTCGGTTCAGAGTCAAGCTATTGGGATCAGGCATCAGGTTCAATTTGCATATTTTCCTAGCCAAAACAAGGATTTGTTGGGCTACTGTAATTTTGAATTGAAAAACGTCCTGAATGGGAAGTCTTCAAACTTGAAAAACAAAGTCCAAAGTTTTTTTTTTTTTTTTTTTTTTTTTTTTTTTTTTTTTGAATGATTATGACCTGGATGTCTAAGAATCTTCACCAGCTTATCAGGGAAATGAATGCCCACAATGTCTATATTCTCCAAAAGAGAATAACAGAACAGACCTTCATGAGGCCCTTGTTAAAGCTATGCACATATTTATGCATCTATGCTCTTCAAATAACTTTCTGGTTCGACGCAACATTTACATTAAATGGGTTGAGAGGTTTTTCTTTACCAGTAAATACATAAAAGATTCCCAGATGACTGCCGATACAAACTCTCCCCTATAAAACCTGAAACTAATTCTTATAAGAGAGTAAAATCTGTATTAGTCTTCATTAAATGTAGCATATTGTTGTACATAATCGATTGCTTTATTTTTGGTTTCAGCTTTTGGTCAATATGCTAACCTTAAAAGGTCAAAGTGGGAAAATGTAGTAGTAGTAGACAAATTAGCAATTAGAGGAGGCAATAACAATTACAATTCCTTTAGGGAAAGGAAAATCATTTATTAAGAGGAAAGAAATTGAAAAATGGCAAAAAAAGGTGGAATGAAGATAAAAAGGAAGAAGGTTATATAAAGTACAAAAGTCAGTATTAAATAGAAATATTAATGAGAGAAACCGAAGGGAAGAAATAATAATGATCAGATTAAGAGTAGGTCATACTTATTTAAATGACAATTTATACTTAATAGGGAGGAAAAATAATGATAAATGTGAAGGATGTGGAGAGATAGAAAATGCAGATGTATTGATGAACTGCAAAACATATGACATATGAACCTGAAAGGAAGAAATTGAAAAGAGGACAGGCCAAGAATGGAGTCTTAAAGGATTATTGGGAAATAAAGGAAATATAAAAGATATTTATAGATTAAGGAAAGCATTATTTATTTATCTTCAGAATACAAAATAAAAAAATAGAATTTAATAGATGTAAAACAATGTTGCTACACACTCATGAACAGTAGGTGGCGGTATGCCCGCCCCTTCCCTAGAGCCCGGTGGGATCGAAAACATTTTGAATGGAAATCAATGGGGAGAAATTAATAGACTTCTGGTCCCAGTCGCTCTCTGTCACTGATTCCAGATATGCTGGTTGTGTATTTAAATTGTTTTTTTTTTTTTTTTTTGTTCCTCTTTAGTCAAAATCTGGTCAAAACCCATCAATGAGATCGCACCAAACAGGAAGTGAAATGCACAAAGGATCCGGTAGATTTCCAAATAAAACACATCCGATCTTAACCCATGATCCTTTTTTTAACTAGTTTAATTAGTTTCTCCCGTATGCCACGACGTAATGCATTGATCTGAAAATCAACCTCAGACGCAACGCACGCAGTGGCGAGGGTTTGATCCGTCAGATGGAGTTAAATCACAAAGAATTCAATGTTGAATCGGGGCGGCAGCTAAATGCTAGGCGATGGGTAGCAGCCAAAACGTTGCCCTTTCACATAATCCTGACGAGATCCGAAAAACGTAGCAAAAACTAGCAAGCGGGTGATTATGTATGTTCACTAAGTAAATATTATGTAAATAAACCCTACACTTCTCGCTATAAATGTGATCAAAACCCATTTAAATGCAGAAACTGATTGAAATTATTGATTTTCCCACTAAAAGTTAGAGAAATCTCAGCCATGTTTATACCAAAATGTTACAGTTTCACATTATCTTGAAAAATCTTTGCAAGAAACGAACAAGCAAGTGAATATGTACATTCCCTGAGTTAATATTCTGGCAACAAACTATACATTTCTCACTAGAAATGTAATCAAAACTCATTTTAATGCAAAAACTAACTCAAGTCATTAATCTTTCCACAAAAAAATGAGCGAATGTCGGCCATCTATATATATTTTTTTCCTTCTCCCAGCTGGAATCTTGAAAGTCACGTGACTAGGACGTAAAACAATAGAAAGCGTATAGGTAGAAGAAACGTAACAGTACCACAAACAAATGGCCATTAACGTACCTCCACTACGTTTTGCAGTGTGGACCAACGTAGTGGGGGTACATTTTCCCATGAGACTGGGTTGATTCCTCTCTGACTCTGAGGAATGTTTCACTTCAGAGGTCAGTTTAAGTCAAGAATCCCTCCCAAGCAGAGTTTTGAGGAAGTTTACACCCAAGACCTGATCTGTCAGTGTTGCTTTATACATTCATGCATATTTTCCATGTGTGTGTTTAGGCTTTTAGTCACGTGACGGGGTGTGCAAACATCAGAGGTATGAAGCGCATCGCTCAGGAGAGTGTAGCTGTTAAATAAGTAATGAGTTTTACCATATTTTGAATTATGAATGAATACATGGAATGCTTATATTATTTAGAGTTCAAAATGTTTCAGAGCAAAAACATTCAAGGAATACATGCGAAACCACTCAGAACATCTACAGTTCCAGCTGAAATTATTGGCACCCCATGACAGATTTTATAGAAGTGTTACAATTATTATCAAAGATCAAAGTTAACCAATTAAAAACCATCGATGTCCGAATAAAGAAAATCATCAACCAGTGAAGGTCCGGAGACATTTTTAATAATAATTTTTGGGGTGAATACGTGGAGGTAGAGAGACACTGTCATGATGGGTTCTCAAATGGAGACCCAGTTATGCAGAACACCACAAGGCGGACACGAGGATAAAGGTTCAACAGTTTATTAAGCACAACACAATATGAACTGGGATCTGGTTCGGGCCTGGGTCCTGGTTTCACTGGAGTCTGCGTGAGAGACAGAGCTGTTATGAACTGCTGGCAGGGTTTGGTTTACAAGTGAGCTCAGATAGTACCTTGAGGGTTCTTGAGTAATTCTCCTTGGGGGAGTTTCTGTTGGTTCTGGAGAAGAGTTTATCAGCAGAGTCCGTAGCTGCTTCAGCGTCTCACGTCTAGCTTGGACAGACCTTAGTTTGGTTCTTCCAGCTCTAGTCCTGAGCTGCTTGGGATTTCTCAGAAAGTCTTCAGGGTTTGGCTCAGAGGGTCGGCTCGGCAGGTTAGCTCTCCAAGAGCTTTCACAGAAGAGACTCGGGTTTCCTGGGAACACAGAGAGAGAAGTTTGAATCCAATCTGGATTCAAGGTCATGGAGATTCACTAGGAGCAAGGCTTTAGCGCTGACCAACTGGAACAACACTGCGGCGTTGAGGTAAGGTCTGAAGACAGCTTATGTAGTGGATCCTCTGATGGTCTTGATGAGCTGCACCTGTGCAGGAGGCTCCCTCAGAGGATCCACGGCGGACTCTGCTGGAGAAAGATGGGATCTTCTCCAGCTCCCAACAGACACAGCAGCACTCAGTGAATATTAACTGGTAGCTACTTCCATAAATGTTTCAGTAAAAGTTAGGAGACGGGTTGGTTAAATAAAATTAGTGATGCCACCGAAGAATCAGTTCAGATTAAAATGAACACAGATCTGTTGTTTTCTGATTGAACAGAGAGTCAGACTGCAGAGCTGCTAGAGATCCTGAAAATGATTTTCTCTGGCATCATTATATTAGCAGACGGGTTCATAAATCTGATTTTAAGCAGAGACACAATTAAGGACAGCTGCTGATTTAAAGGTGAAACAGAATTACTGGGATATGAAACAGGTAATAAAATATATCCCAAAGTTTACAAGAAAAAGTATGATATGCTATAATAAAATTCAACACATCTTTTTGTCTTTTGTAG